>NC_089732.1:5000-305000 GCF_035083965.1 Branchiostoma lanceolatum | reverse complement strand
TCTACATTACCAAAAACCATGGCCATCCATCAAGCCCTGCTTCAAAGTCTAAAGCAAAACCTGCCCATGCAGTTCCAAAAAGCCGCTAGGGGGGCAAAACCTATACCACTTACTTATTGTCCAAAAAGCTAGCTACCACTAAAAATCAAGACCATTGCAAGTCCAGAATGCGAGATATCAAAACAGGAAGTTCCGCTGCAGCACCATGAAAAACACAATCTTATTGGCGAAGATAATAAAGGGTAAGTCTACACAACTAATCACAGCCCGCTCACGCCGTGCGCGCGGCTGGAGGCTCCCGCGCGTGTCGTTATGGGAACAATCAGCCTTGAATAGTAGCGATCCCGGGTCGGCATGTACCTGTCCCGTGCTGTTATCCATCACATTAGTTATCGGTACGGCTGTGAGAGACACACTGCTAAGGCTGTTTGACTACCTGTCGCTGTTACAAAGGGCTAGAGATGCTGGCAGAGACAGTAAAGAATGTGAAACTGAGATTTTTTCACATAAACAAAGCTGTGCTGATCTCTACAGTATATACAATATATACAGTATCTACAATGATCAGAGTGAGTGTGACAGAGTATGGGTTTCCCAGAGCTGTTTTTTTCCTCTGAAAGAGGCAGTGCGTCAGCCGGAAGATTGTTCCTTTGTTGCTGTGCTGTTTAATGCTTATTGTCTATTTGTGTGATACGGTAACTCAACATATACATTATCTTCGTCATCAGGCATCGTAGGGCGCGAGGTGCGTGATGGGAGAAAAACTAGACTCAGCTTCTAAATCTTACTTTTTAAACATTTGTAGGCCTTTAACGTCATGAAGTGTTTGAAATACAGTCTAAGAGTAGAAGTCGTTTTCTTGGCATCGAAGGTACGTCACTCTTGACGTGTTCTTGTATTTCACGGCTAGTTATTTCAAGGTCATGAATGTCAGAGGTCACAGTTCCCAAGATGGTCGCCTTCTCGTTCCTGGAGAGTAAGTCCTCCCGTTTTGTCTTTCTTTTGGTGTTGTTAGGACCCACATAGTTGCTACTATCATCCTTACGTGTCAGGTGGTTAATTTGTACACAATGTAGTGCACCACTATAACAGAACATCGACGTCTCAGTCGAGCGAACTCTTGCCCAATCCACCCGTTCATGGTAGGAAAGGTTTCTAAGGAGAATCTTAATCTTAGAACAAGAGACGGCTTACACCTCGGGCTCATACGTACAACAGTCAAACCTAGTCATGCAACCACCTGGCGCAGGCAACCACCTCCAGTCACAAGCCATAAAACTGTAGTGACTTGCACAAAGTTGTGTGGCCCAAGGGCTGTGGAACTGGAGATGGGCGCCGCCTTATGCACCTTCACTTTTAATCCCCACTCTGTCCTGAGCAACCGCCTCCTCACAACCACGAGTCTTACTCGATCTGTCTCTTGGGTGGTTGCTGAATCCAGGTTTTGACTGTTGGACAATGTGGTTCAAGCGCCACTTACTGACCAGTCTAACTGGTTCGGAGCTTTTAGCCTAATGGTAAGTGCGTTAAGTTTCTGCGCTGGCGGCCTGGGTTCGATTCCCGGGAGCCAGGAAACTGTACTACTTGTCCCGTGCGTTCCAACTGTACTTTTCAAACACTCCACGGATTCTGGTAGAGACTACACCGTTTCTGTAACGCCCCCCCCTCACTGCGTCACTGACCCGTGACAGGAGGATCCCACCTGCCATAAACCAGCCGGAAATATTACATCAATAACGCCATGTCATTAACATGTCAATTTCCCCGCTCCGACCGGAAATGTTACATCAATAACGGCACATTAACATTTTACACGCTCCTGAAATATTCATGATGATTTGTGGACTTTATTAAGATACCCTTTAGCCACTTACGGGACTGGCCTGCATGGTTCGTAAACGACACGGGTTTGTCCTTTTTCCGTGCATTTTCTAAGATGTTTGTTTCTTTGTTTGCTTGCTTCAAGCTTTGTTTATTATCAAAAAGCTGAAGTTGGTCTGCAAGCTGCTTTTTATTTAGCCTCTACCTGGACCGTCCATCGAAATGGAACCTTACTGTATTGCGGACCTACCCTGTATAGCGGAGTACCTCGGCTGATTTCTACTATTTTCCCAACGATAGGACGGAGCCTGGTAGAGGCTACTTTTTATTGAGGTCACGAGGAAGGAGATGCATGATTAAGTCCTGATAAATCTATAAACATAAAGTGGTAATCGAATATTGTATCACAAAAACTAACAGTGAGAGTGAAAGTTGGGGTATGGGCAGTGTCCGTTCTGGTTGTTTCGGTCATTCAGTAAGGATGCGTTGACACCTAGCTGTAGCGGGAAGTAGAACCAGTCAGTATTGCCCTGATGAGGAAAATAGTTGTTCTAGGGACTGTCGCGTTTCTGGGGATTTAACTTTGCTAGCCGCTGAACGTGATGGAACTTGGTTATAACACTTTAATTCAAAGGAAAACTGTATATCTAAAAATTCAGAAGATTTCTGTGATTATATTTGTCTTGATTGTAAGCTAGGTACTATGCTGTCCAAAAAGATATAGCTAAACAACTGGTTATGTTATAAATATTGGATGCAGTTTTGTTTAGGGTTTGTTTTAATATCCTGTGCGGTGTTTGAAACCCCAGTTCTGCCTGCCTGACCGAACCCCGCACCCGAACATCTCCATCCCACCTCCCGATCCCGGGTAAATCAGCGGAATTGACTGCCGCGAGTAAAGCGCCGCTACACAGCAAGAAATGGATCGTAAACCCAATTAATGCGGGTCCATCCCCATTAAGCGGGAATTACCGGAGCGGAGATCGGCCGTGCTCGGGCCGGGATCAGCCCCCTGCCGCCCGGATGGCTCCCTCGGGACGGTGCGGGGCGTAATTGACATGGGGTAATTATTAATGCATGAGTTCTGATGATGGCACCTACATGTATACAGGGTTAGAAGGACAGTTGCAACTCATGGGCAGAACGTAGCCTCCACCAGGCCCTCCTGTGGGCGTACGGATCGCAAAATTTGGCATGAAAAGAAAATAATTAGCCAGTAGAGTCAGTCCACGGTGAAGATCACATTTCGCCCACGGAGCCTGCAAATGAAACCCTGGCAAATATTCTTCCTATAGCCGGCATAGTTAGTCTGGTAGAGACTAGGCAGAACTCGTGCAGCGTGCTTTCCGTATTGCTTTTACTTCTATTTCTGTAATTCATTTACATATACATTTCAAGAGAGAAACATCAGATTGCGAAAGACACAGGGCTTAGTTTAAAAGTAGCTCAGAGTCTAGGGCTTTGGACCATGCAATACGGAGGAATGTAAGGGACCTGAAACTAACTCCTGAACTAGGTACTCGGGATAGACTTAGCCTGATTGAATCGCTCAAGTCCAAGTCGCCGAGAGTTTGCGTTATACAGACTAGCCTGGACTTCATTTGATTCTTTTCCACTGGTTATATTCGTAATTTCTTACTTCATAGATGAGTTTTTGATATCTTATTGATAAGTGCTGTAAGTTTGTTCTGAAATGCATGTGGAAAATTGAGTTCGTGTAATTAGCATTTGAGTACTGGCTGCAGAATGTGTACTCTTCAGTAATTGGTCAGGACAGGCTCCGTTATGCGTGCGGGATGGGTCATAAACATCCCGGCCAGCGCGCCAGTAACGTCACTGATGACGTAGGCAGGCTGATCTTGTTCCCCTCATGGACAGTCGGGACGTACCATGACGGAGGGCTGACAGGGGTGGTCAACACTCGCCGATTTGTATTTTTGCCCACACCCCCTAAAAACCCCTTTGCCTCGTCCATAGTTCAAATGAAGCCTAGAGAAATTAATGTCGAGTTTCCCATTAGGGCCATTAAAAACTCAGGGGGTGGAATGTAAGGACTCTCTTATTTCTTCTTCTTAAGATTTTGGCTGTTAGCATAAGAGGATGCCAACATAAAGAGGACGTAAGTTTGGAGGGTCTGTTTATATCAAATTTTTCTATGGCAACAGAAACAAGAACAGCGCGTTGGAAAACGATTCTACAACGTTTTTATCTCCCAGATGTCAAATCGAAAACTTCTTGTTTCTTGCCAGCGGTCTAGAGTCGGCAGGATTTTGCTAGGATCGGCCGGGTAACCTGAAACACAGCACTGTTTCCCTGTGCCTAATTCGGTCTGAGTTCTAATCCACTAATGGACTACGCGGGAGTTGTTTCAGCAGATTGAGGATCGCATTTACGTCACTCCGTGTTCAGGCTGATATTCACCATACGTCACTTCTCATTCAGCCGCCATGTTTTCGAACGTGACCTCTTCACCCGAAATTCTGGAGCAGCTTCAAAAAGGCGTTTCTCACAAAATGAACTACAAAAACAAAACGAAGACAAAAAAAATCAGATAACGAACAAAACAGTTTACTGCAATGATATCTAAAATTTGAAAGTCGGGTGGCAAAGATCTAATAAGTTGGGAATGATTATGTTTTTGTTCGTATTGTTTGGCAGTATCTAGCTAATAAAGAAATATATAAATGGTCTAGATATCGAAATATTGTACAATGCACACACACATACACACACACATACACATACACACAGACGTACACACACACACACACAAACACACACACACAAACACACACACGCGCGCGCGAGCTTGGGAAGAACTGTTTGATAGAACATCCCCGGCCTCCACTTTAGTCGCCCGTCAGCCATGAATTTTTGATGACCGATTCTACAAGTGCTGCAGTTGTCAGTTGCAATAATATTTTTGCCTCGGGGTAGAAAAAACAGGCAGACAGCCGGGCAGATAGTCAGGCATCCAGATGTATGAAAAGCTTTATTGACACAACAAAAGTATAGCGACTTTCGTACCGTCAAGTACAAACCAGAAAAAAGAAATACAAAAGAAATCTTAAAATTCTCATTACGAAACAATTAGGGCTAACTTACTTAAGTCTGTGATATGCCTAAACAATCCGGTGGGGCTAAACGTATGGTTCACTATATTTTCTTATAACAGAATATAATCTAGGTATTTACCTACTTTTGATAGATGTATAAAAACTATGCTGTACATTGTGTGTTTTATCCCTACCCAATCCCATATAGACTGTCATATATGTAGATTATCTACTGAACGTTACAGTACTGTGGTGTATTAAGAGCTAACGTTAAACTCTGCACATTCACTCTATGGTCCTGTGAAACAGTACAATAGATTATGTATGAACCCACCCAGCACTAAGTACACGTTACATCACAGCAGTCCATTCCGTCCTTACGTGCGCGTTATCACATGTACCCATTAAAACTGTCCTGTAGATTCGAAGTACTAGTAATCCTACTAAAGCCTGTGTGAACGTACATTTCGTACTGACGTCATAAACATAGCGTTGGACTTAACGTCTCGTTATGTTTTATTTTTGACTGTATTTAGAGCTCCAGCTGACACTGGAAACCCCCCTGCGCAGTTCTGCTGACTGTTAGCGTCATTGTGCGGAACACGGAATTTGTCCTCTGCAAACCCGCATGGTACATGTATATACTACTGTAATTGCATGACAATCAAGGCACTGGTGGCATGAAATCTCTCTGCTGTTTTTTTTTGCTTTGTCCATTGGTCTTACTGGATACATTTTTTATTTTAGACACATGAAGTTCATTACTACTTCTGCCCTCCTCTCATCGGTACAAGTCTGATCAGTTATCTTTACCGAATCGTGAGAATCATATCAAGTTACATTAACCAGGTGTTCTCCATTCCCTCATTCTGCTCTTCCTTCCTTCCTTCCTTCCTTCCTTCCTTCCTTCCTTCCTTCCTTCCTTCCTTCCTTCCTTCCTTCCTTCCTTCCTTCCTTCCTTCCTTCCTTCCTTCCTTCCTTTCTTCCTTTCTTCCTTTCTTCCTTTCTTCCTTTCTTCCTTTCTTCCTTTCTTCCTTTCTTCCTTTCTTCCTTTCTTCCTTTCTTCCTTTCTTCCTTTCTTACTTACTTACTTACTTACTTACTTACTTACTTACTTACTTACTTACTTCAACAAACACAACATAAAACGTCCCGAAATCTCCCCATAAAATCCAGTGTATTCAAAAATGATTTTTCACTTGTTAGGCTTTTACTATTTCATTCCTACCCTGTCCTATCTAACACACCACAGGCTGTGACAGTATATTGGAATAAAACCCCTGTGATATGACGCTTTAATAAATGTGTATCTAAAAAGGATTTTTCACTTATTAGACTTTTAGTATTTCATTCCTACCCTGTGCTGTCTAACGCACTGCTCTGCAAGCTGTGATAGTACGGTGAAATATAACCCCCTGTGATATGACACTTCTGTACTGCTACACGGAAATGTCCAATATGTCACCATAAACTCCCGTCATTTTCCCAAGTCCCATCATCTTGTGGGTTTCCTTCGCGTGAATTTATGGCGTTGTCACATCGCATCAACAAACGCGCCTTTTCCGGTCAGGCTGTTATTTTCCCGCTGTTGTGAATGGCTGGTGGATGGATGGCTACAATAACGCGGCCCGCTGTCGGGATCTACTCACCACCAGGCCTTCCGACGGGAGTACGGGTCATAGAATATGGCAAAAGGGAAATAATTGGTCAGAAGAGTCAGTCCGCGCGACGGTTAATATCCCCACCTGCCAATGAAACCTTTTCTCCCTACAGCCAGTGTACTTATATTCTAATAGAGACTACTAGTTGGGAACTACTGGGGAAACTGTTATCAGTTCATACATGGTTGTTCTGTTCTTGGGTCCGGTCAGACGAGATGGGCTGTTATTTCCCCACCATTATGAATGGCGGATGGATGGATGGCTACAATAACCGGGTTCGCTGTTGGGGACACAGAGAAGAACTGGCTGGATGTAATGTTTCTAGGCTCAGCTTCTGGCCGCGGATGACGCTGAATAGGATGGATGTCTGCGTGCGGGGGTCGTTCATGGGTCACTGACGGTTGTACTGACCCGTTTTCTCTGATGTGTCCGAGGAACGAGATGAGTTGGCAACGGTGCGCTTTTTCCCTCCCACAATATTTGCTTGCATATTGTTGTTTATCATCGAACAAAATGATAAGGAAAAAATAAAGGGTCTGTAAAATATTATTGACATTTAGAGAACCATTTCGTAACTCTTTGGATTTAGTTTTCAATTCTGGGACCCTTGCCTTCAAGCCTTGGCGCACCGAAACAGACATCTAAGAGCATCATGCATTTCCCGCAACGGAAAATATTTCAATGTTTCCATGATGTTCTCGCTTTTAATACAAACCAACCATCGTTCATTTTTCTAAATGCAGAAACTTGTAATACAGCTCTTGATTGGTAAAATCAATAATGTTTATCTCTGTGTTATACTGACCAATCAGAGCAAATCCCTGAGAGACTCTGAAACGGTCCTCATCCATCCTCATCCCACATCTTCCCTCCTCCAATCTTCATCAGTAAACACATCATAAAGATTGATGCATCCAAACATTACAGGAAGACAGATAAGACAGCTCATCTGCATACATCTATCAATCTTGACGTCACGTGGCGTGACCTTTCCGATAACACGTGACCTGACAACTCGGTTGACGGCTCATCACGGATTGTGAGATTCTATGCGCTGATAACGTCTTTTTACGGGAAAGGATTACATTCGTACGATTCATGACAAAAGAAGATTTCATGATAACTTGATAATCACTCCACACATCACTGACTCAGTCATACGCATTCAAAGTAGTTATCATAATTTGCCATCACTTCTTCTTGTTATCTTATTATGTTATGTATCTTATTTCTATTTTTCTGAAGATTCTGTCTTCATGCAGTACAAAATAAGATCCCAAGATTACTTGATAATCATTTCACACATCCCCGTCTCAGTCATAGGTACTTAAAGCAGTACTTGCCATAGCTACTATCGCTTACTAGCTATATCCTTCTTTTGTACTACTACTACTGCAACATTTAGGTTTCAAGTTTTAAAAAAGAATATTCAGAGAACAGTTGGAGAGCTCAGGGAGCATTTCAATACTCAAGGACTGCTGAGACCTTACGCCAAAAATAAATACTCAAGCAACTGGATAAGATTTGGAAACAGTCATTGAGTCTACAGAGACCTTGTTGCTAAGTATTACTGAAAGTTGCGGAAAACTGTAAGTGACAGGAGGCTAATGCAACAAATGAAAATGAATAGGAAGGAAACGAGGTGACATAAGCAATGAAATGCCCCCCATGCGATGCATCTAGAATTGATGTTTTACTTGTTAGGCTCTTGGTATTCCATGTCTTGCCTGTTTTATCTAACGCACGCAGTGTTTTCCCGCATTCCGGGCCCGATTATTAGCCCAGCTGGCGGCGGTTAATAGCGCCGACCCGCCCGTAATTACCGCTCGGGCGGCAACTGGTGTCTGACCGCCGCCTGACTCACGCTGTACCGAGTTCACATGGTACATTTTCCCGGAACTGGAGTTCAACAGCCAATAATAGTAATGGTTTATTCATCACTGTGCGGAACAGAGTGGCAGGGTTCAATAGTAGCACTGTATTGTCCTGCCGTTTACATGGATCGTGCCTTAAAAACTGTAGTTACGTTTTCGTATATGTTGGTGCGAAAGGTATATTACGTTCGGTGACGAGACATACATGATAAGTTACTTCCTTATATACGCATACTAAATTTCAAAGTTCAACGTTTGGGTTCAGCGTTCGTACTTCCGACGTGCTAGCTACCGTGCGTTTCTTATTAAGCTGTGTCAGCTACTTGGTAATGTAGATTCGGTATATGACACAAATTCGAGCATATCTCACGATTGATGTAAACAATCCTGAAGGCGTGACGTCATCGGGTTGAAACTCCTGACCCGACAGACCCCAACAGCGAGGGGCGTGACCTTGCCCCGTACCCGCATGACATGTTTCTTACCCAAGATGTCTGAGCGCTTTACTGCGCTGACGGCACAAGTTTTCTTTCGTTTTTAACTCAACCGAAGAGAGTGGAGTATTTGTTATGGCTTGTCTGTTTGAATGTATGTTTGTCTATCTGTTTGTTGGCCTTCTCGCTCTCTTTCCCACTCTCTCTGCATATGTCTGTCTGTCCGTTTGCCTCTCTCTCTCTCTCTCTCTCTCTCTCCCTCTCTCTCTCTCTCTCTCTCTCTCCCGATCCCGAGCATTGACGTCAATAAACATGAATGCATCTCAAACTTTCCGTATGCACAGATATACATATAAACTTTCCGTATGCACAGATATACATATAAACTTTCCGTATGCACAGATATACATATAAACTTTCCGTATGCACAGATATACATAAAAACTTTCCGTATGCACAGATATACATGATGCTCATCACAATTAAGGCTATTAAGTCGTGTGAGCGGTTAAAAGTGTCTAATGGAGCAAAGATTGCCGCTAACGAACGCCAGGATCCCTCCAGCCTACGGAGCGGCTTAACGCTTATATAACACATTACGGTAGGATAACATCTAGTTCTTCCTCACTCAAAACGTATCAGTGGATCTATGAGCTCAGCATGCATGTTGATTATGATACAGGGTAATGTTATCAGTTCATCGGGCAGTCGGAGCTACAAAAGTGCCAATTTATCTTTAGAATAGTTCAGGCAAAGTGAGGAATGGTTCCGATGCTGTTTTGATAGGAATATAACTTCTTTCTGCTTCGGTACACCCCCCTACCACTACCTCGCTGCGACCAAATATTTGACAACACGCTCAACGAATTTCATAGATGAAAAACAAGTTTCTTACGCTTTGTGTGTTTTATTGTCTTTTCTGTCCTAGTAATCTGCATGATATTCTAATCATGAAGTCAAAGGTTGCACAAATCCAATATAGGTCGCTGCGAGATCGCAGCCCGATCGCCGTCTAGTGTAATAAGACCTAAAGAAGCGCTTGGAGGACTGCAGACATGCTGGTCATGATTCAGGAGTAGCGACGGTTTTTATCTGCTTGATTGTAGCGTGATCATCACGTCAGAGACAGGAACATGTAGAAACCTGAGGGCAAAGTGAGTAGTAATTATTGTAATGTTACTCTGATAGGCGTTCTCATTACCATCCAGTCTGATAGGCATTGGTATTAGAATTCAGAGTTATGACAGGATCTGTTTTGTGAAGCTTTATCAAGCAGTCGGAGCTAGAAGACTATAGAATATGCATAACGAGAAATAGTTCTGATGATGTTATGATACCAGTTCCTTGTCCGATGTTATCTCAAATATACATACTTGTCGAACAAGCAATAGCAACAGAAAAAGAAATGATTGGAGGAAGGAATTAAGTTCAGTCCTTTTCGCTTTTGATAAGCCAGCCGAAGAGATCTAAAGGTCACAGGTTCGATTCCTGGCGATCCTGGCGGGAAAGACACTTTACACAACTTTCCCCACTCCACCCGGGTGTAGAATGGGCACCTGACTTCGGTTGGGGAGGTAAAAGGCCACCTTCCAATACCTTGCCCTAGATACAGTAAATAAAAGCACAGCCCACTGCCCCTACGGCCTCAAAAAGGTTATGAGAGACCACCATCAACTTAATGTTAAGCCAGCTTTATTTGTCACAGCGGTACAAATGTACTCACTGTACTGAAACGTTTACATTTGATAAACCAAGTCAACTTGCCGCATTGATGTTCAAAGCTCTGTGCTGCTTATCGCGGATCCTGACACGGAGGAAGAAGCATTTAAAGGAATGAATGTGTGCTATTTGTTGTGCGACGTTTGCATTTGATAAACCAACCTAATATTTAATAAAGGTACAAATGTACTAACTGTTGTGAAACGTTCACACTTGTTAAACCAGTTCAAGTTGCCGCATTGATGTTCCCAGCTCTGAGCCGCTTATTACAGTTCCTGACAGGAAGGCCGCGAAACGTTTAGAGGAATGACTGTGAGTTTAGCCCTTTGGGTGTGCGACGTTCGCATTTGACAACCTAATCTTTCACAAAGGTACAAATGTACTTACGGTTGAGAAACGTTTACATTTGATAGACCGAGTCAAGTTGCCTCAGAGACGTTCAGAGCTCTGAGCTGCTTATCTCCATTGCTGACATGGAGGTCGCGAAGCCGCGGCGAATCCAATCTGCACGGGTGGCTGCCTCGCGGATCGGCCCGTTCCGTCTCACCGCGCCTCTCTCTAACCGGGCTCCGCATAATGGGAGGATTTCTCAGGGTCTTATTAACCAGCTCTCGCGGCGAGATTTGTGCTTCTTAGGAGGTCATCGGTGGTGTTTAGTCAGGTGAGGTGCGGGAGCGAACATCCGGTATTAGGGTGGGATTCTGGGTCACTCGTAAGGAACAGGTGAGCATGGCAAGTTTACGTCTTCAAGGCAAATGTTAGCACTATTTACAATGCAGAAGTTAGTGGATAGATTTTGTGAACGTTTTGTGGGGATATTGTGGACGTTTCAAGTAGCATTCAGGACCTTTCGCCAGGACTGAAAAGAGAAGTCTTATTTAAATTCACAGGTTTTGGTAAAATTGCGTATCGTATTACCTGGATGTCTAATCTACATCAACGAATACGTTTCATTGCAACGTAGAATCACCTAATGCAAATTTATATATTGCACAAATGATACGAAAGTATGGAAATAGGGGAGACGGAATGTTACCTTTAGATTAGTTGATATATAGACAGAGGTTACATTTGATAACATTGACATCAAAGTTTCCTGTCGCTGATAAATCCTTGATTTATTATCAGAATAATATATCACCAACAGTGACTACATTCAAAGTTTCCTGTCGTTGATAAAAACTTAGACCGTTATCATAACCATGCGTCATCGATAGTGATAATATCGTTGACCTCTGAGTTTTCAGAAGAAGAACAGAGACGAGATAAAGATGATTTATACAGACGAGTGAGGAACTGATACCGTTCGGATAATGAAGTGATAGGAGGTAGATTTGGTAGCATTGACTGAGAAACCTTCTTGTCATGAATGCAAATATCCTGGCACAGTCTGTCGGGCTGTCTGCTGGTACGTAACTACAAATTAAACTTGATAAAGACAATAGATACTTGTTTAACCTCCATGATGCATCTATTAGTGTGTTGAGTCTGTTGACATCTCCAACAAACCAACGTTACTTCAGGTTCAATAGTTAGATCGGTATGCAAACATAATCTCTAAGAGACGTACAGAGACGTTTGACACTAGGCGTAGGAAGATGTGTTATTCTTTCTTAAATAGAATATTCACCACCCATCAAATAAGTCATAAAATGCATGCTTAAGATTGAAACCTTTAAAAAAAATGTATTTGCAATATTCTGTATACATATATCTTTTGCATGTAAGTCCATTCTATTTTGCTATGGGTCAATGCACCTGAAATAGAGCAATTTAACTCAATTCTAACTGACTGCCAATTTCTACTGTGCAACCCTCCTCAACATTTCCACCATTGGCCCAGACATGTAACGAATCATTTTGCCATATTCTCGGACAGGCCTTCAAGTTGTCAGTGTCTGGTTATATTTGCCTCATACACAGCTATGGACAACCACAGGTGACCTGACAATGATCCATGGCAGGCATTCCATTTGTGAATGTGTCCAAGTCTATTGCCTCAGAATCCACTACGAGCGTCCAATAATCATTTTCTCAGTACTCTGTGCATACTGGGACCTCTCTCTATAGATACTGAAGCATTAATGATACTAGATATGCATTCAAGTATATTGCCTCAGACTCCACTAATCACTAAGAACGTACAAAGATCATTTATAAGTGAGGATCCCTAGGAGACCTACACAATGTACATGCCCACTAAGGCTTCTAGCTGTAGGTGCCATATTCTTAATGATTATAGATATGCGCATTGGTCCATTCTTATTACATTGATGTCAAAAATCTCAATCCCATGTTCCATATTGTCTCTGTATCTGTATAGCCGGTATAACCGCCCGTCGGCGTAACACACCAGCTTCTGTATCTGTATAGCTGGTATAACCGCCCTTCAGCGTAACACACCAGCTTCTGTATCTGTATGGCTGTTATAACCGTCCTTCAGCGTAACACACCAGCTTCTGTATCTGTACAGCCGGTATAACCGCCCTTCAGCGTAACACACCATCTTCCAGCTGTCAGATAGACCAGCCCTTTGTAATATCCATAGGCTAGCTGGGCAGCCCTGTGTGCGTTTCGCAGACAAAGCAATAAATTGCACAGCACTCCATGGAAACCAATTTGACAGAGCGTATCATATAGGGTTGTCCTGTGTGCCAAAAAAAATATCGTATGTAACGGACGAAGTTCTGCTGCAACGTTGAGCAAACATCCAACAGAAACCGTGATGAATTCTATCGTAACTACAAAAGCGACTCCTGTAAATGCCCGATAACATATTGAAACTGGGGTCCCATGCTGTTATTGGCATAACAGGTGTCTAGTTATTGTTGACAGTTGAATTTGCCACTGCTTCTTAAAGAATACAAACAATTCACCAGCCAGCCTGATCGCCCGGAGTCTCGTGTAAACACATTACGTTGTTGTCCTGCTGTTACAATAGAATTAACTTTTATGTTGGGTGTTTGGTCATTGTTGCGTTAAAAATTTCCCCGTTGGAGACGAATATATGGAAACAATAGACGGGATTTCATCCTTTTATATGTGAACACGACCTGATACGGTATGTTCTACCGAAGTGCTCCCCTTAGCATGCTCTCCCCCTGACGTCATAGGTAAGCCTGAGTGCGGCCCTCGGCCACGTTTAACTTTTGCTTCTCTCCCTCCAAATTCGCGCTCCGCCTGGGAGGATCTCTGGCACCCGGGATTGAGTTCTGCCCTGGAAGATTGCAGGTTTAAACACTCGTGACAAACAGCCGTACCTAAGTACCTAAACACCCCGTAGACATGCTGTATAGAGAGCTGGTTGGTATGCACATATTTCACTGTACAAAAAGTACGACATTTCAACACACCTTAAAGCAGGCGTAAAGATTCTAATTTTGCATTTGAGTAAAGAAATAGAACATTTACGGATGCTTCAGGTGTATCTAAAGATCATATTTCATGCAGTGTTTTTAATATTGACATCTGGCAAAATCAAACCCCGAAGACATGCTGCATAAATAACTGGCTGGTGTGCGTATATGTCACTGGAAAAAAAACTGATCTTAAAGCATGATGAAATCTGTATTTTTGTTATGTTTTGTCTGACCCTTTCTTCCTCCCTCGTGACCTAAATGAAATGCGGACAGCAAACCGATTTTAGCTTCTCAGTAATTAGCATGCGTAAAGGTTCCAGTTTTGTATTCCAGTGGAGTAATAGAGCCTTTACACATGCACAGTCTGTGCGTAAAGACCATCCAGTATTTCTAAATTTGTCTACGGCAAAAGCAAAACAGCGTGTTTATTTATTTCTATTGCATTTTGGAACAGCTGTGTAGCATTACTGAACAAGTTGTTTTTCGAAAGGGTCCAGTCCACACAACACACATAATGCCATCAACCTTCTTTGATCAAATTATGCTCACCAAAAACAAATAATAGCAGAGTACTAGTATAACATAAGTAGTACAAGATGCCGTAACATACGTAACACATGATAGATTAAACGTGCGGTACATAAAATAAAGCCGAATGTTCAAATAAAATTCGTTTCGATAGCGTAATATTTGAACAACGTTAGATATGACGTTGATTGTGCGTTTTATATAGAGAATAGATCAAGCTCAATCAGGTACATGACTTCAATCACATGTTTTATGACCAATGCCGGCATCCTTGATTGCAGGCGCTGGAGTCGTTCATTATTAGAGGAGCGATTCGTTCGATTGTCTGTATGGAAGGGAGATAAGAGGTCACCCAATGTAGTAACTAATCAGCGTTGTTTTACAGGAGTAGGACCCACAGCCTGGAGAGAAATTATAAGTAGCAACAATAAAAGACACAAACTACACTGGAGACGGAACTTTGTGAAAGCTTCACTCTGATACGGGGATGAATTATGATAGGGGTGAGGTTCCATGGTCTTCTGTCCCTTTACAGTCTTATTGTAGTCAAGCCTACAACGTAAATAGGAAAGTTCTTGACTAGAACACGGTCTGTAAAAGATACACACTCATCCCTCTGTGCCTGTACAATCCCTAGCAGTGACAACGGACATTCTTGGAGACAGTTAAACTTATGTGCATGTCGTAACACTAGTTAGATGAATGGCGGATTCTGAGGTTTTGCCCGTCCTAAATACCCTGTCACGCAACAGGACAAGTGATCGGCCAATGAGTCTGCGTGCTGCATTTTGGCCAGTAAAAGGCATGTTGTTCTCTCGAACATCGCGGATTTTTAGGGGTCGGCCGATATTCGCAGGTCCGCGAGGCCTGTCCAATGTGATGGGGGAGATTTTTAGGTGAAAGTCTTTGGCGATTTTTAAATTCGGCGATCCTCTGGCGATGATCTGCTGCCGAAGCTGGTCGACTGTGTCACAGGGTCTTTACAAGAAAAAGTCACATTCCCTGTTTAGTTGCTGAGTCAGTTCCCGCATTCCTTACACATTCCGCTCTGAATGCAGATCTGTCCGCAGAGTGAGTCTTGTGACCACAGCTGGGTGTAAGTGCTCACCACCCACACACGGGTGTTCTAAGAACCTAACTGGTCAGATGGGAAAGGATTCACGACTTCGACCCTTGATATCTATCTTTAGTAAAATGTCAGATCATACAATGGTGTGATATTTGCCGGATATTCCATACTTTTATTACTGTCACCTATGTCGTTATCGGCACATTTTAAAGTACATTTGACGAGGCTTTGTTGATGTTTCTACTGCAACTTTTGAGTTTGTGTTTAGCCTATGAGATGTACAAGACTGTTCCAGAATTACCCGCGATCTGTGTGCTCGTGTTAGCAGTCCTTGTCAATAAACCCGAAAATCTGTGTCGATCTGAGTCCATTCAGTCCGCATGACCTGGTCCTGTTAAACGCATAGCACGACCTAGGTTCGGTCGGGACACACTGCCCCTACCCCCGCCGTCACACAATGCGCCCCCCTCCCACGGGTTGGGCCGTAACGCGGCCCCCCCTCCCCCTATACCACGAGTCGGACCGTAACGTCGGGCCCCCCCTCCCCCTATACCACGAGTCGGACCGTAACGTCGGGCCCCCCCTCCCCCTATACCACGAGTCGGACCGTAACGCGGCGCCCCCCTCCCCCTATACCACGGGTTGGGCCGTAACGCGGCGCCCCCCTCCCCCTATACCACGGGTTGGACCATAATGCGGCGCTCTTACTGCGGAGTTAATTGTACCCGCGAGCCAGCTTTACCGTCCAATTAGGCGTGACATCCAGCCTGACCGTTCATTTCCTCCGCATGCGCACTAATTGGGCGTAAGCGGTGCTGCTCCATTTGACCTTCGGACGGAAATACAACTACGTTTGACCTTAGCACGGAATGGACATGCCGCTGTTTTTGACCTTAGGACGGAATTAAGCTGCGAGTGACCTTAAAAATCAGAGTTTGACCTTAGAACGGAAAAGTGATTCCGTTTGACCTTAGGATGACTGCGGTTGACCCCGTGACAGAAAACGGGCTAGAAATGCGACTCTGTTCTGACAAGGGGTAAACGGAAATACGACTCATTTTGGCCAGAATTCACATGCATTTAACCTTCGTACGGAAACAGTTCACCCTATTACAGAAGGCGGCTGCGTTTGATCTGAAATGGAAGCGCGGTTCCATTTGACCTTAGCAGCAGCGTTTGACCCTAGGCCGGAAATTTCCTCACGACCCAGTAGGCATTTTTCTGCTACAATTCCTGCCGATAGATTTTATCCGGGCAAACTTCCTGTCTTGCATGTCTGGGCTCCCGCATTCGTGCGTTCTCTGATGTCCTTAACCAGCGCCGCGCATGCCCGCCCGCGCGTCTGTAATTTGTCCGCCCGTGTTTTCCCGGAACTCTCTGTATTCCCGGAGGAATTCCGCATCGATCCCTTCCGCGGCTCCCTGGGCAGGATGACTGAAGCAACATGTTGTTAACTCGCTCTCCCGGCGGCCGCCTGATGGCCGGGATTTGTCCCGCTGCCAAGCTTTGATCGCTCAGCGGAGACCGATAGGCGAGGTAACCTTCCAGCCGTTTCGAACGAACCCGGCATGGCCGCCGCTACTCGCGTTACGAGATGAATCAATGGCCGCCGCTACTCGCGTTACAAGACAAATCACAGCTGCGTGCCGGGCTTTAACCCAGATTTGTGAGACACACGCACCGGTACTTCAGTACCAAGGACAGGGATAACCACTCATCCTGCCGCTTCCCTCTGTTCATCATACCACGGCAACAGCTCCCTATTTCGAGTGTGCGACGTCTATGGAATACATCCTGGCAGGTAGTTTCTAACGAGTTCTAAACGCTACAAATATTTCAGTACCAAAGACAGGGATAATCACTCATTCCGCCACTTCCCTCTTTCCCTCATCATACCATGGCAATGGCTCCAAATTTTGGTTGTGTGTCGTCCATAGCATACATTCTATCATGCACTCTCAAACTAATTTTACACGCAACAAATCCACAAAGACTTCAGTATCAAGGACATGGATGATCACTCATTCCACCGCTTCCCGCTTTCCGTCATCATGCCATGGCAATAGCTCCCTATTTCGGGTGTCTGTCGGCTGTAGAATACACTCTATCATACAGTATTAAACTAGTTTTACACGCTACAAATACTTCAGTAACAAGGACAGCGATAATCACTCATTCCGCCGTTTCCGGCTTTCCGTCATCGTACCATGGCAATGACACCCTATTCCGGGTGTGTGGCGTCTATAGAATACATTCTGCTATACACACTCTAACTAGCTCTAAACGATACAGATATTTCAGCCCCAAGGAAAGCGCTTCTTCATTCTGTTACTTTTCATCATGCCGTCGCAATAACACCCCATTTCGTGTGTTTGTCGCCCATAGAACACATCCTGGCATGTAGTCTCTAACTAGTTCTACATGCTGCAGATATTTCACTACCAAAGGACATGGGCGATAAGCCATGCTTTTGCTTCCCGCTTCCCATCATGCCGTTGCAAGAACTATCTGTCTCGCGTGTGCGGCGTCTGTAGAATTGACCGTGAGGTATTGCTTCTAGCTCCTTCTAAACACTACTGATCTTTCAGCACCGGGGACAGGAACAATTTGCCAGTCGGCGTGCTTTTAGCGGAGCAATGGCAGCTTGTTTTGATTTATGCGCGTGTGTATCTCTCTAGCGTATCGAATTTCTCGGATGGAGCGCACTCTCGGCTACTAATCCGAATTGACGGAGAGGCACTCCAAAACGCCCGATATGAACATCCCCGGCTGCGATGGTCTGAAAAGAGTTGTCAACCCTTCTTGTGATAAAACCTTATATAAGACATAATATGCGCATCACCGTCGATTCATACACACCATGTCATATCGATCCCCTGTAATTGTTACATGTAGAAATTCTGAGGCCGTTTGTCTGAAAGCAGCACCCTTTCTGCAGCGTACTGTAAATGCAGAAATATTCGCGATGGTTTTATGTTCGCGGTTTTCGCGGCGACCGTTTCACCGTGAACTTAAAGCGACCGCAAACATTTTTGTCCAATATTGTCGCAGCGCTGTCACGAACGCACTAAAAACCACCGCGAACACTCCATTTTCGCCTTTGCGCGAAATAGAAACCGCGCGAACGTAAATGCATTTACAGTATTCTCCGACAGGCCTCCATGTCGTTATTAATGATTCCCGACTCGCACGCACGCAGGTCGCGTCCGCCGCAATCCGCGCTGCTCTCGCCTCATCTGTAAATTGTAGCCTGTTTTGTGTCAAGTGATGAGCCGCTACTTTGTAGCGTAATATTTAAGGGCCGCCTTTCATCTTTTTATTGAGCCGCTACTTTGATAGATTCCGGGGTTGCCTTCCCCGCGCGGCTTAAGTACAGCCCGACATGCCCCGTGATTTACACCTCCGCAATTCCGTGTTTATTGCAGGGCGCTGAGGCTGGGGCAGCACGGAGATGGTGCTGATCGGAGATTGGTCCGTTTGAACTGCATGCAGCCTGATACTGAGCAGCCATTGGTCAACCCATAACGGTTCTCTTCAACTGCGGCCTGATACTGAGCAGCAGTTGGTCAACCCACAACGGCTCTTTTCAACTCCGACCGTGAGTATATTTCAAAACTTCCTGTTCTCTAATACTGAGCATCCATTGGTCAACCCGTAACGGTTCTTCCGTTTGAACTGCCTACCGCCTGATAATGAGCAGCCATTGGTCAACCCGTAACGGTTCTTCCGTTTGAACTGCCTGCCGCCTGATACTGAGCAGCCATTGGTCAACCAATCACGGTTCTTTTCAACTTTGACCGTAAGTATAATTCAAAACTGCCTGCCGTCTGGTACTGACCAGCCATTGGTCAACCCGTAACGGTTATTTTCAACTCTGACCGTGACTTTATCTAAAAACTGCCTGCCGTTTGATACTGAGCAGTCATTGGTCAACCGATAACGGCTGTTTTCAACACTGAACGTTAGTATAATTCAAAACTGATTGCAGTCTGAATCTGAGCAGTCATTGGTCAAACCGTAACGGTTCTTTTCAACCCGACCGTGAGTATATTTCACCGCCAATTAGTATTTCAGCGGAAAGTTCGGCGAGCCTCAGTCAGGCTAAATTAGTACACGAACTGAAGAGCACTGCCCTTTATTGTGAGTCCTGTAATGAGTGTAACCCTGTTATGAACCAAGACAGAATTGCAATGAGTACTTAAATTACATAAAAAACTACTAGTTTCGATGTTAAACGTCTCTCTCTTCTTACTCTTTTTTTTCTAGTCAAATGGTTTGAATATCAGTAAAAAGTAGAACGCATATGTCGTCAATGTCGTGTCTGAAACCGGCAAAGATACAAATAATCATATTTGTAGTGATTCAGCTCTTTTTGACATTTGCGTTGACTTCGTTTGTATGACATTGATCAATGCTAATCATATATAAAGATCAAATGACTTTGAAATCGAGCTGCAGGAGTCCAAAGGCTATAGCCGGTCCACAGCACAACTGCCATCCACGCAGAACTTTATTACCGCGGTATTATTCCACTTCTATCGGTGCAGTTTGTAATTGATTTTCCCATTTCCTTATTTCCGAAAGAATCGCGGGTTTAATCGCCCCCGGCGCAGAAACGATATTAGAAACGTCCGCGTCCTGCGAGCAGATCGACCGCGGATAACTACAGGCGGCCGGATCTCCGCGTGCGCCCCTGTACATTACACAGTGGGCTCGAAATTCAATGACGGAAATATTCTTAATCAAAGTTGAACTGTAATTGCCAACAGAAAATTGGACTTATCCAATATTTTCGACTGATCAACTCCAGTCTTTGTCAATGAGTGAGAAATCCACTGCTTCTGTGACGTCACGTTATGTAGATAGAACACGTGAATCGAGGAGCAGTGGACGATATGTTGGGGAATGTCTATGCCCCCCCCCCCCCGTTTTTGTTGAGGGATGGTTGTTAAGCCCTATAGTTGTAGGTCCACTAGAGTACTGACAACTTTTGGATTACACATCATAGAATTAAGAGTTCTTGCAAGAACAGTAAAAAAATAGATGTACATCTCCAATTTTGGGTCACACAAGTGCATAACTATACACCCAGTGTTTCTAGCCCTGCTACAAGATCCTTTATGTACGTATCCTTCACAAACTTTCACAAATATCTAGGTGCGCCCACAGCAAAAATAGTAGGTGTACAGCTTTGGTGCACCAAAATGCATAACTTTGCACCCGTGTTTTCATCCCTGCTCCCAAATCAATATGACTTTGATGTTTATGCATTGAGCTGTCAGTGGCGGATCGGGAGAGACCCGTGCATCACGAGCCCGCGTGACGTGTCCGTAAGCCCGCAGATCGCGCCGCTGTTATAAAATCAATAGTAACTGCGTTCGGACGACTTCAGACGAGCGGAGAACGGTTACGGAATGATCCGGGCGAGCGTTCCGGGCCATCTATTGAATTAGAACCTGCAGCCAGGGGAATTCGTGATGCAATAAGCCTCGATGCGCAGTAAGTTCGCTCCTCTGGGTGCTCAGGTTTGCTTTGTGCCAGGCGATTTGTTGCAGAGTTTTCGTATCAATTATATCACTTATTTTACTGCCATTGTTCGAATCCAGCGCAATCAGTACAGATTACTGATAAATTATTCTTTGCAATGTCAGAAAGTAAACTCAACCAAGTTTGAAAGTTGAACGAGTAAATTTTTATGGCGAAATGGCTATGATTAGAAATGTAGAAGCCTACCAGTTTTATAAGGATCGCCAACATACAGTTCTAAGCATTCGCAACTAGGTATGCTATGGACGAAAAAAAGTCAAAGACAGTGTTGAACTTTTTAGCATTTTTATTTCATATAACTCTTCCTCATATGTAAAACGAGTCTTTTGTACCTTTGTCACATTAGCCTCCGTGTTTTAACAGTTGTAACAAAGGTTAATATACAAATGATATGTACTTTCTCGTATTGTTGCCCGTCGACGATAGCTTTAGCAGCGGTTATCAACCCCAAAGTAATTGAGATTCAGCAGAGACACCAGCCTGTCCGAGTGACCTTTCTACGCCGCCATCTTGGAACTAATCCCACATCCGGGAACCTGCCGATACTCATCACTCCCGCGAGAGTTGGCGAGAGTTGGCGCGGCGATCTGGAAGCGATCAGAACAGACATGCGCTCATCCGTGAGACATCGCAGCCCCTCATCTCGGACCGGGACGCTGCATCAATCTTATCGGCCTGACAAGTTTGGGGTCATTACGGGGATGCGCGATGCGAGAAGCGATGTAAATTGATACGTTGATTTAGTGCAGACGCCATGTTTTATTCGGCTAACTGTTCTCCAGAGATTTTAAAGCTTAAAGATGCTTTTGCTGATCGGTCATCTGCGGTTCAAGACGTCTGGAAACAACCTTGACTTTGGAAAAAGCCGCCACTCAATCGGAGTTCTGATGCTTGGTGTCATTATAGAGATTTAGTGCGGACGCCATATTCTGTTCGCTTAAATTCTTAAATACCCCCAAGAGACACTAAAAAGGAATTTGCACTCGGTCAGCGGCGGTAGAGCGTGTCTGGAAACAACATTGAGATTGGAGAAGGAAGGCGCACAATGCAATAATAGCACTGAACTGCCGCTCATATTTTCTCTGGATATCAAAGACCATTTTTAAATAGGTCTGAAGACAACCTTGACATTGGAGAAAGCAATCCCTCATATATCGCAATGAAAGATCTCATGAGTGATAAGAGAGAGGTCGTTTGTGGAACTGCCGTCCATATTTCCCCTGCGTCTCAAAGGAACCTTTTGTATATCGGTCTGAAAACAACCTTGACTTTGCACAAAATTGGTGATACAAGATCGCACAATAATCAGAGGCACTCTACAGAACTGCAGTTCATATTTCTTCCTTTATCTCAAAATACAAAAATTGTGAATCGGTTTGAAAGAAAGCAGGCTCGCAATACAAGGTCTAATGAGCGGTAATAGCAGGGACTTTCCATCCATATCTTTACTGCATCTCGCAAAGAACATTTTGTAAATCAGGCAGTAGAAGTACAATACGTCTTAAGAACCTTAAACTTAAGACGTCCAGAGCGCCGATCATGAACTGCAGTCCATTTTGTTAATCGGTCTTAAATCAAGCTTCACTCTGCACAAAGTTAACAGTACATACATGATTCTACGTACTATAATGCCCTTCATGTCCAATAAAGGTCTTCCTTTATTCATATAATCAGACATGTCTTCCACTGAATTGCCGTCCATATTTTCTCGGAACCGCAAAGAACGTTTTGTGAATCGGTCCGAAGAGAACCTTGACTTTGCACAAAGCTGGCGGTACGTGCAATATCTAGCACACTGTAATCAGAGAGGCAATCGACAGACTTTCTTCTGGGTCTTAACAGAACATTTTGACAATCGTTCTGAAAACAACATTGTCTTCGAAGAAAGCAGGTGCTGAATGAAAGATCTAAGTGAACGATAAGACAATGAAGGGTTCGCGCTCAAAACTGCCATCCATACCGCTCCTGACGTCAAAGGAACATTTTGTAAACGCTCTGAGAACAACCATTGCACAAAGTTGACGTTTCATAAAAGACCTAACGTACTACTATAGAGCTCTTTATGTCTACTAAAGGCCTTCATAAGAGTATTATTATGCATGTATGTATGTAAAGGCCTTCATTCATTCATTTATATAGGTAGATGCTTTCTACGGAACTTCGTTCTACATTTTCCCCGGATTAAAAAAAATCATCTGAAAACAACCTTGGCATTGTGCGAAGTTGGCGGCACATACAAGATCCAACTTACTACTTTTCGAGAGGTCGTGCTACGGAATTGATGCGTGAAGAGATGCTGTCTGCCTTGTCATGGCGGCTTCGTGACAGAAATGGGAAAAGGCTTAAATCGCAGACCTGCATAAAGTACAATTTGTTAGCCGCAAATTTCAAGTGCGTGCCAAATATTTTCGAGGTGAACTCAACCCGTGGAGAAGTGAACCCTTGGCTGTTCCACTGTGTTTATACATCTGGGTACCCCAATTTTAAACATGTGACTTGCTTTGGTGTAGTTGCAAACAAGACCGCTTCTGAACCAAAGGGTCGGATGATCGAATTCCATTTAACGGCAGTCTTGTGACCAAATTGCATCTTGAAAACAACGAAGAACCCATCACTCTTTTTAAGAGTATGCTCTATTTTACGATCGTTGTTTGGCCAAAACCCGCAAGCTCTGAACTTCCGCCCTCTCCCATATTATATCCGATCGCTAGTGTATCGGCCTTGGCTTCATGTCAACCGAAGCAATTAAGTAAAAGTGAAAACAAAGCAACAGGAAAGTGAAATAGGATCGAGGTCGTAACAGATCCTGACGTCCATCACTTCCCGTATTACACCCGTCAGACGGCCTGGTCTGCATGGCGCTGCAAGCTGCAGGGTTGTAGATGAAATGAATGGTGCGAGTGCGTGCTAATACCATGCACGTCACACGTACAGACGGCCGGACTGGCAGAGTTTAAGTAGACGGTGGTTTGCCGGGCCTGCCATAGTTGATATAGATGATGGCGGTGCGTGCTAACGCCATGCACGTTACACTACAGACGGTAGGGCTGGTAATGATATAGATACTACAGACGGACGGCCTGGCAGGGTTGAAGTAGACGGTGGTTAGCCGGGCCTGTCATAGTTGATATAGATGATGGCGGTGCATGCTAGCGCCGTGCACTTTACACTACAGACGGTAGGGCTGGTAATGATATAGATACTACAGACGGACGGCCTGGCAGGGTTAAAGTAGACGGTGGTTGGCCCGCCTGTCAGGATGGATATAGATGACGGCGATGCGTGCTAATGCCGCGCTCGCACTACCGTTACACGCACGCCGCGTTCCCGCCTGTCACTCTGTCTACTGTCAGGTCGGGCCGCAGCAGCGCAGTTCAGTGGGTCCGGTCACCTTCTTTTCACTTTTCAACACAAGGGAGTGAACGATTGTTTTGCTTCTTGTCTGTCTGTCTGTATGTCTGTATGTGTATTTTTGTCTCGTTCTGTGTCTCTTTCTCCTTTTGTTTTTCTTTTTTCTCTCTTTCTCGTTCTCTTTCTCTCTCTCTCTCTCTCTCTCTCTCTCTCTCTCTCTCTCTCTCTCTCTCTCTCTCTCTCTCTCTCTTCTGTGTGCGCTATCCCCAGTGTACACAAAGCATCGTTGCCATACATTTTCCGTGCTACTATTTCATTTTTCGAACGAAAGGGTCGCAATACATAACGGCTACCGAGATGGTGACGTGTGCCACCTCCGATTGCCTTCCTGAATCTGATTCATTCGCAAATAAAAACGCCTCACTCGTCCTCCCATCCGATAATATTGGAGCTGCCGTTATCTGGCAGACATCTCGGCATTGCTGTCTTATTGATTGTGATCGCATTTCTGCAGCAATCGGGGCGATTTGCGGAGGGGCGTCGCGGTGTCTGTCGGGACTGGTGACGTCATGAGTGGTGACGTATCACAGTCAGCAGAGTCACGTCCCTGCATTGACCCTGTCGGATCCAATGTTTCAATTAGCCCTGACGGCTTCGCTTAGCGTCCACGCGAGAGGGATAGCTGTTTCAAAACGCCATTCATCAAAACGGATCTCCCTGTGCCGATTCATCATAGAAGCAGAGTTAGGATGGTATTTCTGTTTATGAGCCGGGCTAACCGATGTGCAGAGTCTGGCGTCGATAGTGTAAAGAAATGAGATATGAGTTGATTGTGAACCTAGCTTGGAATGAAGTGAAGACAAAATCAGGTTTACTTTTGTGGAGAGAGGAAAGAAACACAATAGTGACGGTTTCAGCACTAAGGACAGACACACACTGTACTTCTAAAGTAAAGCTAACCCCCGACAACGTCTGCTTGTAGTGTTTTATCTTATCTGTGAGTTTGTATTGAATATTTCTCTCAGAAAAAAAGGAGTAAATCAGACATTCGTCAAGCAGACCTCCCGGCTGTCGTGCGCTTGGAACGGCTAAACATGTGCTGCACCGTTCAGTGCTTTTATCTTAGCTGTGAGTTTGTATTCAATGTAAACCAGACAAGCAGATCACCCTGGTGCTTGGAGCCATCAAACAGATGACGCCGTTGAACCGTCTTCTGCGTTTGTCTTTCCAGACATGTCACATGATGGCCCCGCCGGCAGAGCGTTCCGGACCTTTCTTAACTTTTCCCATGAAGCCCTGTGGCGGTGACTGGAACCTGCCTGTATGACCTTCCTACTCCAGTCGACATTCCGTGACCTCTAAAACATTCCGTGACCTCTAACGTACGACTGTGGCGCCTGAAGATTCAATAAGACATCCCCGCAAGACATGCTGTCTCCCCTTAATTACCTGAGCGCTTTGTCTACAAAGTCTCTACTCAGAACGTCTGAACTTTAGAGTAAACGCTACTCAGAATCAATTACGCGAGGAAGCATTATCTCATAAATCCCCATGTGGAGCCTCCTGTCGCCAAAGTTAATTAGAAGTGACGGATTGTCGTGTCCAATCAGGATGAGGCGTTCCCGGACATGCAGGCGGCTTAATCATGACGTGATCTTCCCGGAACCAATCAGGAGAGGGCTTTCCTCGACAGACAGGCGGCGTGATCGTCACGTGATGGGTGCGTGATCGGCCGGCTCCAAATGAGTTTCTAAACGATAACAGAGAACCTAATGACTCTGTGTCAACGTCAATCATGTCTCCACCATGTCGTGCATCTAATGAAGGCCCATCAATTATTCTGTGAGAGCGGATTCTGGAAGCGCAATGAAGGGTGGATATTGTAGTACAGTCAGAACAAGAGTTTTGATGTCCATCATTGTGCAGCCTTCTGATTTAGGTACCGCAAACGTACACCCTTTTCCACTATAGGCTGTGACCGCTAAGCGCCCAAAGAGTGTTCAACGAATTTCAGAGATAACGAACGAATTTGTGTACGTTTTGTGTGTTTAGATGTCATTCAAATTATGCTTTTATATCTTGCATCATATTCCGGGCGGTTATGAAATCAGAGAGAACACGAAACCAATTTGGGTCGCTGTACGGTCGCTGAGTGATCGTCGTGTGGTGGAAATGGGACATTACCGTTCGGGCACTATTGCCTCCCGATTGTTTTTTATTTTTATTTCTTCCTCCCTTTTTCTCTCTCAGCGGGGTCCTGTTTTCGTCAGTATATGGATAATGACTGTCCCGTTTGCAGTTGTAATGGTTAAAAACGTTGCTAAAACTTGAACGACTGAAAGCTCCAAACCTGACAAACCCTTCGGATTTACGTTTAGATCAAAATTGGAAAGAAAACCGTCCGACGATGTGCTAAAACGTCCACTTTTCAACTACAATGCCTCGCCTTGTGACATGGTCATGGTGATATCTACCGTTGGGGGGAGGAAACGAAGCAAAAGCGCAAGCGGGCCGTCTGTAATAGTTCCCCCGCGTTCCCATAACCGCCTGAGCGGGTCGTTAAACTCGGTAACTACACACCGGGGGGACGTTAGGCTTCCCTCGGGGCTTCATTTAGCGCGGGAAGCGGTCCTCGCTTTCGCTTTACGGCCGCCCTGAGACGCCTGGGTCGGAGGCTACGGACGTCCGGAGGCAGGAAAAGGCGGCGGGGTGCTTGGGACGCAGTCGTTGTGAGATCCCGGGCCGGGTGTTTCCCAGGGCGAGCCTTGGAGGGGATTTTGTCGCGTTTTGTTTCGGAAAACGTGTAAGAAAGAAGTACCATAATGCCCTGTGTATTTACAGTCTGTGTTTAAGGCGTTTGAAGGCTTAAGTTACAATCGGGACATCGTTAGATGACAGATTTCTTAACCCTGGCCTCTCGAAGGTACTGTAATCTCATTCAATAGTTAAATTTCATAATTTGATCGTTTAGTCCTACATCGTTGAGCGTTGGTCTAGCTGTTGACAAGCTTTTGCAGACAGCAATGCTCAAGTGCTTTGAGTTTGTTCACCGCTGGTAATCATACGATCAGCTCGTCATTCCATACTCAACTGCTGAAATGATTTATAGACATCAAAATCCAGGTACTTTGAGTTCGTTGTCCTTTTCTGCATTTTTACGTCTTTGAAACTGTATGACCATTCGTCAAACCCAGAGGATGCTCCTTTAGTACGTAGCCACGAGTACGACTCTACGACAGTTCTATGGGAAAAAAAACAGATTTTCAAACACCTCAATCCAGGATCTCCATGTCCTTTCGCAATAGCCCCGGGCTAGTTTGTTGGCCTTGTGTACTTCAGCCGAACCGATAAATACCAGAATTCAAGAGAAGGCGGGATTATGTAGCAAAAATAACCCGCGTTCCGAACCTGCCAACCTGTAATTTCCGAGCTGGAGTTAATGTGTCCATAAGTCACCTGTCTTTATCTCTGATATTATTTATTACTAATAAAACTCGGCGTGCGCACTTATTGGAAATTTACCGATAAGGAGAGTAATATGGACTGGGGGAGGCTCGCACGTCAGGACATCATTCAGTAAGACAAAGGACGGGATTGGGATCAAAATGATACGCTTAATGCGGATAGAGGGACACTGTGAGTTGTCGCCTGTAGCGTGCGTAGTTTGTGAGTTCGATTCTGGCTGTGTCGCTCACCCGACATGCACGCCACCGAAAAGGGTCGCAGTCCTAGGACGGGACGTTAAGTCGTGGTCCACTGTTCATTGTGCTTGTTGAAAAAAGCTAGGGGAATTTTCCCCGGTAAAATGAACCTGTAAAGGCTGTATGTAGCGTATGTGCCCTCTGTCACGACCAGTAGAAGAATAGCTCTTAAAATGGGTCTTCAATGAGCTAAACAGGATCGGGATCACGTGAGAAGAAAGGTTACTCGGAAAGGCCGATGTCTCTGCTAAATAGATAAATAGATAAAGAGCAACGATTCCTTTGAGTCAAAACTTTAGGATTAGATCCTGTCACTTGTATGTCGCGCGCCAGAGACGGTTCTAGTTACATGAATGGGGCGTGGTAACTTGTTTGCAGTACATAAGTGATACATTCTGAACGCGTATTTGAGGTGGCATACTTTTGCGACGGAGAGGCCACTGCGGAAATCGCGAAAAAAAAAACACTATAATTTTGATTTAAAGATTCACAGTAAGCAGAAAGTGCGTTGACCCTTAATGTATATTCTATGTACTTTACTGTGCCGTACGTGTGTTCCTTGTTACGTCCCCTCATTCTTGTTACGACTAGTGTGAGAATCCCTTCCTACAAGCTGAAATGGACTGAAGCGCATTTCCATGTCCCTCTTCTCACATACGCGCCCAGTCGACATCCGGGAACCTTGTTAGCGCGGGAGGCACTTCGTCAACATGTAGTTCTCTGATCTGGGCGGAGATACACGAGCGGCTGAGTAATCAGGCTTTATTGGACAAGTCCGTTTCACACCTCCCGTGGGATATCAATCCGCAGGAGGGCCTTTAGCGGAAAGCGCGGCCGATTCTTCACCTAAAACCGAGCGGAACTGAGGAAAAACCACCGAAACGGGTTAGAAAAGGGTTTTCCGACCGCGACGTCGCCGCGGCTGTAGCGAGGAGAATGCGCCACAAAGGCGGCCCGTAATTTCCCGCGCTCTGGTAGCTCGGAGCGGTGGCTTTATCTCCGTCGGCACGCTCGGCTCTGCTCGGAGATAACCGCGCCGTTATTAAAACCGTAAATTTCTCGAATTCGCGCGTCGCCGTGAGTGAGTCTTAATGGCGCGGCCGCGATGCGGGAATTACTCTAAATGCAGAAATGTTCGCGGCGGTTTTATGTTCGCGGTTTTCGCGGCGACTGTTTCACCGCAAACTTAAAACCACCACGAACATTTGTGTCCAATACTGTAGCAGTATGTAACTATAGCGTTGCCGAAAACTTAAACCACCGCGAACATTCCATTTTCCCCTTAGCGCAAAATTGTAGCCATGCGAACTTAAGTGCATTTACAGTATGGCGGCACGGAACTTTCATTTGGAAGATAAATGCGGGGAGTAACTACGTGCAAATTACCGCAAATTGATGGGCGAGTTCGAACCTTTATTTGATATTGAAAAGCCAGCCGGGGCTTAAATTCTCATTTCGCACAAGTTGATTTTACTCGTGGATATCGACAAAATGCCTTTCTATGAACTCAATTTTTTTAAATGTTTGGATCTGAAAAAGAAATGTTTACTTTTCTGTTCACATGAATGGCCTGTAAAATTTGCACTGATTTTCCAAATGTGGACCAGCTACTATTTTATAAGAAATATTAGTATGCTTGGATCCGTAAAAGCAATTTTAGCCTGTAAAATGGTTTAAATGGCACGATTGTCCTATTCTGGGCCAGCCGAATCTCCGTAGCAAATGGTTACATAAGTTAGGCGTGTCCTCGTAGCAAAGCCCTGCCATAAATTACTAGTATCAGTTGGGAGCCTCATAAAACTGCACTCCCCAAACTCTGATGGTGGCTGAGGCGCTCTCATATTAATTCGCACATTTTTTTCATAACTATCAAGAAATTTCAGTATGCTTGGATCCGTTAAAGATATTTCAGCCGGTAAAATGGTTTGAAATGTTATAATTTTCCTGTTCTGGACCAGCTGAATCTCTTTAGTAAAGGTTACGTAAGTTAGGCGTGTCCTCGTAGCAAAGCTCTGCCGTAAATTATCAGTAGGTAGCTCCATAAAACTGTACTCCCCCCGCTGCAGTGGTGACTTGTCAGGCTGAGTCATGGTCGCATTCATCGTACGGTTTTTACCTCTGTGATACGGAGGTTTTTTGGAGACTTTCTGTTTGTGAGGGGCGTCTTTGTTTGGGGGGGGGGGGGGGGGTGGGGGGGTTCGTCGTTCCCATGGTAGTAGATTTATAAGCTGCTCACAGAAGAAAACAAAATCAGCTTCCGTCCTTGTTTAGCTATATAGCTTTAAAAGTCCGTGATTTATTAGGACTTTAATCATGTAATCTGTATCTTTCTTCTATTTTGTCTGACCTTCACCTCTTCCCTAGTGACCTCAATGAAAACCAGCCTGCAGGCTGATTTAAGTTTCTCATAAATAAAACAAGTAAACAAGCAAACAAACAAAGAAAATTAATGGTGTCAATCTTAAACCTTTCAGTTTAAAAAGTTATTAACCTGTTCCGTATGAACCGTACTTACTCACCTGGAAAATTGCATGTACACGACAGGGGCAATAAACGCGCCCGGGATGCTTTACATTATCAGACACACCGATAATAAATCCACGCTCACATTAGCTGTAATTCTAACCGTAACTACGTAAGATCGGCTGCATGCGTTCCGTGACAACCCGTTCATTACAACCAATCAGAGCAAGGCGGTGTGTCTTTAATATTTATTCCTAGTTGAAACACAATCCTTAATACCTGCCGACAGTTTAATCTCAGTGATAACGTCTTTATATTTCCTCTGGTATTACCGCCATTATCAACCATCACGTGACTAGTGAATAGCCAATCAGCTTGTGGGATACCCCCAGGCGGAGTGATATATAAGTGGCCTGATCATGCGTGAATGATCCCGTTAGGGAAGTGCTTAGGTTGAGATTAATGCGCGACATAACATAATCCGCGAGGTAATAATTTCGCCTTAGTGGATTCTTAAACGCATAGCTTCTATCCCGTATCAGAACGTATCACCAAAGAACTAAACACGCTTTCCGTTTCGGCACTGCAAGTCAGCGACGTTGAATCTTATCAAAATGATTTCTACCTTTATATACAAATATTCAATGTCAGTTTTAAAAGTACGTACTAAAGTCAGACATGTCCTGCACTGAAGCGATCTTAATTAGACTTGTTCACAGCGTAAAATGTGATTTAGACACGTCATTAATCGGAACTACCTGTTATTATTATTATACCCGTTATTCTACAGGATATCTTTTTATTCTTCTGGTAATTCTCTTTCTTTTTCATTCCATTTCTTTCTTTTCGTTTTATCGAAAGGAAGATAAAACACGTTTTAGGTGAACCTACAGGTGTCAAAACAGTTTTCTTGTCTTCATACTTTATTTATTGTTTATTGATTGTTTAGCGAACCGGAAGAGCAGCGTGGCGCAGCGGAAGCGTGCTGGGCCCACAACCCAGAGGTCGGTGGATCGAAACCACCCGCTGCTAGTCTTTCTTCGCTCTTTTTTTAATTTTCTCCTTCGTCTGTTTCAGTTTTCACCTTTTTTCCTTACTGAAGGTCGAGTAACGCAAGGATTGAATAAAAAAATTCATCAGAGTTTGAAAGGAGGAATCCTTAATCATCGAGAAACAAAAGTTAACAATAGAAAGACAGCTGTATCCTTGCAAGGCGTAACTATTTGTTGACGTAAATATTGAACCACTAGACACTGAACAGAACTACTTCGTGAGAAAGTTAGTCAGGGCACACAAACCAACAAGGACGGCGGACGGTACAAACTTCTGGTCACGTGTCCGTAAGGTCATCTGATCGAGTTGTTTGGTCACGTGAGCTCTGAGGAAGACTACCATAGATCAGTCGAAAACTCACTGCACTTTTTGTTGGAACAAGTTTCAATCCTGTACTATGTATCTATGTGTTCTTCCGTGCCAAGAAAATTGCCATCTTCAGCATCTTTAGTATGTAAGAAAGACCCGTATCATATTCAGATTCCACCCATGTATCTGGTACAACTAGTGCTCTTCCTGAATCTTCCCGGAACTGGAGCAGAATTCCAAATAAGGCGGTAAAAGGCGCCCCCGTGCCGCGGTCTGGGCTAATGGCACCGCTAAAAGGTTTTCTGAGGCTTCGCCGCGCTGAAACCGGCGGGTGCGCTTAACCATCTGTCCGCCAAGCCCCACAACCCAAGCTCCTTTCTACAGGTTGGCTTGTTTGTATTGCATACCCGGTAAACTGCCTCTGTAATAAGCAGTTCATCTCCGGACGGATTAATTTGATCCACTCACACCGAGAAGGACCCTTACTCTTTTCCATTAGTATGGTGGGTTCTTTAACATGCTCGAGGTGTGGCTCTCCTCAAACACAGAACCTCCAGCTTTACATACATCCGAGAGAACGCCCCTTACCAAAGCTATGAACTCATTTTCGCCTGAATCGGGTTAGCAAATAGTTGTAAAGAGCATTTCCCAAGGTCACAACAACGGGACCTGTCAGGCATTCGAACCCAGTACCTCCGGGGTCTGGGTCAACAACCTTAACCACAAGGCCGCCGACTGTGGTGCATGCCGACGTGATGCCGAAATGTTGTCACTCTGGGATAATGCAGCAGCTAAAAGGTTTTCTGGGGCTCCGGCTGGCGGTGAACATGCCGCTCGGCAATGAGCTTAACCACCATTCTGCCAAGCCCCATCGCCCAGACCTTCTCCACGGGCTACTCCGCACGTGCGTTACGGGATGCCTGCAGCTGAGGGGTTAAGCAGTCTAGGCTAATGTAGCAGCTAAAAGGTTTTCTGATGCTTGGCTTGCGGTAAAACGTGCCGCTCGGCGAGTAGGCCGGCTGTATATCACCGCTCGTGGGCGGGAAGCGCGTTTGATCTTCGCCGGAAGAAGTGTGCCATCCTACTCAAGTGATCCGGGGATGTCTGCGGTTCGGTCTTAAGATGCCGTGGATTTTCACCTTCGGGCGTCTTAGTGCAATCTCTTTGTGTCGTCTTTCTTTTTCCTCACGTCCGCCGCGGACCGCGAAACAAGCTTCAGTACCGGCCCATCTCGATAACTGCACCATAATCGACTGACTGACTGACTGACATATTTCTACAATGACCACAACAGCCGGGTAATCAGGACCCAAAGAGCGCAGAAAGTGTCTGACTGATTGACATACATGTATTTCTACAGCAAACGCGGCCGTAGGGTAGCGAGGGCCCAAATTCCACAAATGGCGCCATAATCGCCTGACATATCTCTACAGCGAACGCTACATTAAGGTAACCAGGGGATAACAAGGACCCAACCAGCGCAGTAGTCAACGGATTGACATATTTCTACAGCTTGCATGACCGTAGGGTAACCAGGACCTAAATTCCATAGATAGCACCATAATCGACTGACTGACATATCTGTACAGCAAACTCAACAGCAGGGTAGCCAGGACTCAAATATCGACTGACTGACATATCTGTACAGCGAACCCAACAGTAGACAATCAGGACCCAGATATCGATAGATTGACATAGTTGTACAGTAAACACAACAGAAGGGTAGGCAAGAGCCAATTCTACAAATAGTAACAATCGACTGGCTGAAATATCTCTACAATGAACCCATCAGTAGAGTAACCAGGGCCTTGATAAGGAGTATGCTTTTGCTTTGTACTGAAATATCTGTAGTGTTTAGAACTAGTCAGAGGCAACATGCTAACATGTATTCTGGAGCCGACAGACATCCACAACTGGTTGTTAGATGTGACAGTATGACGGAAAGTGGCAGAATTATGGAGCTTCCCTGTCCTTGGTGCTGAAACATCTCTAGCGGTTAGAACTAGTTCGAGACTACCTGTCAGGAGGTGTTCTATGGACGCCACACACCCGAAACGGGCTGTTACTGCCATGTTATGATGCAGGAAGGCGGGAAGCGGCAGGATGAGTGATTATCCCTGTCCTTGGTACTGACACACCGGTGCGTGTGTCTCCTAAACACGACTGTAGTGTAGCCGGAAGCCAAAATCTACAAATAGCGCCATAATCGACTGAGTGACACATTTTTACAGCAAACGTAGCTGCGGGGTAACCAGGACCCCCGATTCCATAGATAACACTTTAATGGACTGGCTGACATATTTCTACAGCAAACACAGCAACAGAGTAACCAGGAATCAATTCTACAAATATCACCATAATCGACTGACTGACAGATTTCTACAGTGAACCCAGCAATAGGGCAACCAGGACCCGATTGTACATCAGTCAGCGCGGTGCTATTTGGGTCCAATTGCTCTAATCGACCGACTGACAGATCGCTACAGAAAACACAGCGGCAAGATAACCAGGACCCAATTTGCTCCATTTAGGGCTCTAAATAACTGACTGACACATTTCTATAACAAATGCAAGATTTGGACAACCAGGACCCCAGGCCACTTACCCCAAATAGGACCCTAATCGACTGACTGACATACTTTTACATGAAGGACAACATCCGGGTAATCAGGACAAGATTCTACAAATAGCGCCCAAATCGACTGACTGACACATTTCTACAACATGCAGGACATCAGAATAACTAGGACCGCACTTATCCCAAATAGGGCCATAATCGACTGGCAGACATATTTTTATAGCAAACACATTAGCAGGGCAATCAGGACAAGATTCTACAAATAACGCCCTAATCTACTGACTGACATATCGCTACAGCGAACCCAGCAGTAGGGTAACCAGGCCGATAGATATCAGCGCTCTGCAGACATTGCTTCCCCCGCCGGCATTCCGCGCGGGATTTGATTTGTATCGACTCTTCTGCTCCAATTTGGGCCCGTCGCGTCTCCCGCTCCGCGGAATTGCCCCGGGGGCAAACCTAAACTGCTCTGTGGAGACCACCCGTCTAGGGGCTAACGGAAGGTGCTCCGTGGAGACCGTTTGGGCAAACTTGGACTACTCCGCGGATGTCCCTCGTGACCTGTACATTATGTGTTACACTGATTCAGACAAATTGCCCGTCCGAATTGATTGCATCGATATGCTTCTGATTTTCACCAGAAACAGAAACGTTGATGTTTGTCTGCGGTGTTTCTTGTTTGCATAGCTGTCTGTGACCTTTGGGGAACGGCTGACCTTGTCTTTCTGAAAGCAACGGTTTGGTGAATAAGTTACTTTAGATTCTTGATGTTTCGTTTGAAAGTGCACAGTTTATTATTAGAGTTGTATTCTGAGTTTTACCTTGAATCTGTACCACCTAGTCCTGGTGACTTGAGATGATACCTTTTATAGTCAGTCTGACTAAAACTTAGAGTCAGAGAAGAGGGGTGAATGGATGAATGAGGAATGGGGGAAGGAAAGAGAGAGATGAGGCAGACAGACAGACAGAGATAGTGGCTGTGAGAAGCAAGGAAGGAAGGAAGGAAGGAAGGAAGGAAGGAAGGAAGGAAGGAAGGAAGGAAGGAAGGAAGGAAGGAAGGAAGGAAGGAAGGAAGGAAGGAAGAAAGAAATACACTCGAGGAGAATAAACACGCTAAAGTGCTAAACGTATTTGACCTCCACCGAACTCCTAATGGATGTTTTTTTTTCCATTCGCAAGCAAACTTTTCGCACTGACCGTTCACCTGTGGACTCTTGAGTGGTGACAGTCGTAACGCTGGTCGACAGGAAAAGCCGTGTCTGAAATACTTTTAACTCAGCGGTAATTCTACAAAACCCACATGGCTCATGCTGCAGTGCACAAGCTTAACCGTCTGCAAGAAAAACTTTGCTACTGACTGTTCACTGCGTGCCCAATGTTGAGCGGTGACCCTCGTAAAGCTGGTCGACAGGAAAATCCGTGTCTCAAATACTTTTAACTCATAGCTCATGCTGCAATGCACATGCTTAACCCTGCAAGAAAAACATTCGTACTGAGCATTCACTGCTACCCGATGGTCGTCGTTGAGCGGTGACCCTCGTAATGCTAGTCGACAGGAAAAGCCGACCGTCTACAACACTCTTAACCTAACACTTATGCCACAAACCCTGCTTCAGCCATGCTGTAGTACCGAGGCTTAACCGTCTGCAAGAGAAACATTCGTGCTGACCACTCACTGCATACCGGGTAGTACACTTTGAGGGACGGCCCCTGTAACGCTAGTCGACTGGAAAAGTCCAGCGTCTAAGATACAATTAACTTAACGGATATTCTCTAAAACCCCGCATACTTCATGCTGCAGTACACATGTTTAACCCTTTGCAATGATGACTTTCGTGCTGGCCGTTCACGTTGAGCAGTGGCCCTTATAATTCTTGTCGACAGAAAAAGTCAAGCGTCCAGAACACCTTAGCTTAACGGTAATGCTACAAAACCCCGAAAGGCTCCTGCTGTGATACATAGCCTTAACCGTCTACCTGCCAAGCCACACTTCTCGTACCCTCTACGCAGGCTGCTCCGTACGTGTGGCTTGGGATGCGTGCTGCTGAAGGGTTAAAGTTGATCCGTTCTGTCAAGTTTAATTTTTCTGTCCTACTCAAGGATGCTTTTTACCAGGATCTTGTGCAAATCAGCGTCTTATCGAAAAGTCACACACGATTATAGTCTCCAACTTCTATTACAGTGTACTTTCACTTAAACCTTTCTTTAAGGCTGGCTGGAATCCTGCCCCTCACCTGTATTTAACCTAAGTTGTTTGAAGACAACCACTCAGCTCTAAAAGCTACAATTACAAAACATGTATATATGTATATCGGAAGTGCTGAGTCAGCTACCATGAGTCTTGCTGATATGCTTTAAGTTACAACAGTACTGACCATTCTAGGCTGTCCGAACTGTGGATATTAGATGCTGTATACTGTGCAGCCTGTTGTTGTAGCTTATGCTAGGGTCACATTTCCAACCCGGGGCCCGGCCGGGCAGCTTGTGGGAATGAAAACTATGATATAAAAGACAACAAAACACACAAAACTTTTATAAAATCATTCCTTACCATACGTTATGTATATTCTTGATATGCATCTTTTATTCTTTGTTTTCTCAAACAGCCCGGCCGGGCGCCGGCTTAGAAATGTGACCCTAGCATTAGACTACTATATGTCCGTTTCCAGCTTGCCGGGAAGGTAGTGATCTCGGGGAAGCGGACACAAGTTGAAAATGGAAAGATACTAGACTTGTTTATGCTTTGGTCACATTTTCAAACCGGGGCCCGGTATGTATATTTCTTGGCGTACAGAAAAGTATTTTTCGTTCCCGCGAACATCCCGGCCTGGCACCGGTTTGAAAATGTGTCCCTAGCATTAGGCTGGCTAATTATGGCCATTAGTTAGTGCAAAGCCTGTTCTTCCATGAGGATAGCTAATTGTGGACGTTAGCTGCGTGTTTGTAAGCTACCAGGCTGGTTTACTTCAGCTGATTGCGTTCGCTAGTCGCGTGTGACCTGTTTTTAAGGTAGCTAATTGTGCACGTTAGTCCTGTGAAGTCTACATCCTGCACGTTAGTTGTGTGATCTCCATGCGGCTCACAGTCCGTCCGGGGGCGGAGGGAGAGGCGGGAGAGGATCTCACTCTCGTCAGGAGTTTCCGGTGCCACGTGCGGCTCCGCATGTAATCACGCACTTACAGGGAATAACGGAGGTGGGCGCTGGGAAAGGCATTCAAGGCGGCACCTCTCTGTGTGCGTGCATCTCTCTCTCTCTCTCTCTCTCTCTCTCTCTCTCTCTCTCTCTCTCTCTCTCTCTCTCTCTCTCTCTCTCTCTCTCTCTCTCTCTCATCACACACGCACAATTCTTGTACATACCTGCACATATAGTCTTTTGCAGTGTTTTGCCCGTTTAATTTCTTTTCTTCCCAATTTCAACATAGCTTTCAGGCTGATGTTCCTATGTACGTGTACATGCTCTCCCCATGTACGTGGGTTTTCCCGCCCCCAATTCCTCCCTGTTTTATTGAAAAATAAACGATTGCTCAAATGGTACCCTGTGTGCTTTTTCCATTCAATTCCTTATCACAACATTTCCCTTCTTCTCAATCTCAAAATAGTGAGTGAGTGTGATCCGGTTTGGGGCCTCCGGCCGTCGCTTTCAGCTTTCCGTGTCCCTATAAGTGGCGTATGTGGAAGGTAGGTCAGATTTTAGTGTTTTATATCAGGCTATGATACAACCCCCTTGGGAGCCCCACGAACACGTACATCAGGTTGTCACAAACCCCCAAGGGAGCCCCGTGGACACGCCCATTAATCTCGGCCGGACCTGGACACGATCCAGACCTTCTGTGACTGATGAGCACTTCCACCCTCCCGCGGGACGCGCGCAGCCGGGCTGACATATCGCCTGTCGGGCGGAGAAGCGCTGGGCGTCCCCGGAGGTCGGCTGACGGGGCAGTGGCGGTTGTGGGAGTCAGGAGGAGATCAGAAGCAGATAAGCTGCGCTCAGACAGGAGAAGGGAGTTAGATATTCCTTTATGAAGCACATGTTAAACAAACAAGACCCTACATCTGCTTGGAGAGACGTTTATATGCACATGGATATGTATATGATTGTTAACATGTGACCTGTGCCTAGCACAGTGGGGCAAAAATGTACAATTGAGTTCTTCATTCTTTTAATGCTCAAAGATGTAAATGATTTGTGCTCTGTTTCGTTTCGTCAGTCTTTTTTGTGGCGTCTTGAATACACGCAGGTCTTAAGTTTGGTACTTTTCTTCAAGAAACAAGTCCAGGGAAAAAGTAGACCACAGGAAAGACGTGAGAAGTTATGGATGGCATTGGATACAGGTGCAAACTTCATCAAAATCGGACCACATAAACAGAATACAGGCTGTGAATATCTAACTCCATCCTGAGCCGTTTGAATAATCTCATATGTGACCACGAGGCCATCACCCTGCGTGGCAGTGGGGACACCCAGCGGGTAAAGTAATACCTGCAGCATCCTGGCCAATACCAGTATTTCCCCTGCAATATATCTCCGGTCGTTAGGAGGGCGCTTTTGAGCCATGTAGAATCACTTCACTTTTCATATGGCTTGCACATTGGTGGTGCAAATATGTTAAGGAACGGCATACTGACGTTAAAATGGTATAATTAACTGGTCATCTATGTTCAAATAAAAAGTTGTTGTACATGTTTTCACTGATGATTCTCTTTCCAGTATTTCTATCAGCTTTGTGACAAACTCCAGCGATATGTTTTTGACTACCTTCCCTGCAATATATTTCTGGCCGTTAGAGTGGCGCTTTTGATCCATGGAGTATTTACACATTCTTTAATATTGTGCGAATGGAAAAAACGAGCCAAATATTTTTCAAAGTATTCAAGGAGATCATGGGACAAGATAGCCTGGCACCATCTTTAAACGGGGCAGGCAGCTTTTAAAATCGGCCCTTAATTAAGTTTTGTCCCTTTTTACCAAAAGTAAGGGTAAACTTCTGCCCGTAGCTGAGATCATCATAGTAATCGTGTTAATCATTACATTGATTATTGTTGTCATCATCCTATAGGCAAAAAAAGTTTAAACTCTGCAATTTCGCTACAGAAGGGACACACAACTGACAACCGGACATTGCTCTTGTCAACCCAACTTAATCCAGCGCGTGTTTTAGATTTCCCGCCACAGATAAGCCCCGCTCAGATTCAAACTTTCGGCCAATCACAGTACCAAACGTCACACCTCTGCCTCCCCTTGAGTGACCAAAGGTGAACGTGCCGAGAAATTCATGATTAGGCCACTTCAATGCAATTAATTGCTTGTAGACGTTGAAAATTGAAAAAATGTGCGTCGCATTCTGAGCGTTTTCAGTCACAATTTACCAATTTTTACTCAGATATATGGTATTCAAATTATATAATCTGATTCGTGTATCTCTTAAACTTATAGAATCAATATTTATTGATCTTCTCCTTTTTTCATTTTGAAATACCGACAAACAAGAAACTGCCTGACGTGGCCTCGGCAGAAACTCCCGTGCTGAAAGCGTGTGAACGCGCACAACAGACGGAGCTGGCGCCATTGTTTTTATTTCTCTCCAACATTGGAATGTTGAAATCGTCACAACTAGTAGCCGAAGAACAGGACATCTTCAAAACGTTTCGCTCTGAGTCCGTCTCGACAAGAAGAGGTGACATGTTAGGCTGTAGAAGTCTAAAGCCGGACTAGAAGTTGTGGAAACCAGAAGAGTTGTGAAACTGCGCGACTTCCGACTCCGGCTGCTACAGTGTTTAGGAGGCGTGGCTTTTCCCACAGTTTTAGAACGTTTTTCATCGGGATTGTCAAAATGGCGAGATTTGTCAAGACGTTCGTTTTGGTTCTCCTTGTTTTGGCTGCTTCTCAAGCCTTTGGGATGTCTAAGACACAAGCAAGACGGGCAAGGAGGGCAGAAAGCTTGGAGAGGAGTGAGAGAACTGCGGCGGTGATGGTCGTTGGAGGAACCGTACGGAACACGAGTTATCATCGGGAGGAGGAGAGGGGAGCGCCGAGGAGTGTCGGCGGGCGTGTCGGTGTGAAGCCGGGAACAGAGATGGAGAACACACGGGCTCAGCGTACAGTCAGCCAAATTAAGCCTACAGACAAAGCCTGTTCCCGAGGCCGTTGCCGCCGGAGCGGTACCGGGAGGAAGGCGCGGTGCCCTCGGCGCAGGTCGCGCCCCGGCCCGCCGGTGGTTCACCTGTACATGCGGTACCTGACGTGGCGGAGTAACTGGCAGCCCGGCGGCAGGAGGTGGCGCGAACAGGCGCTGAGGAACTCCACTGTGTACCAGGTGCTGCCGTGGAAAGGTGAGAAAATAACGTTTTCTTTATAAAATAACTGTTGTTTACAAACATACGGCTTAAATTGTTTACACATACAAAATGCACCTAATTTGATATCGGATGCGTTTTCTTCACTTTTGCAATGATTATGTTGTTTTATAAGCCCACACCAATCCATTGCACCTTAAGTTCAATGTCATTACTTTTGTACCTTCTTGGAACCGGAAGCAAGCTAAGTAAGATCGTTGTGTCCCAACCGTTGGGCGCGTGTTGAATATCTTTGACAAAGCCGACATTTTCTCTTGCACGTGTCAGATATGTTTGGCAAAAACTTTGCTTAAGTTGTTGTATAAGTTTAACGAATAAGAGAGATGAAACAAATTAGATTAGTGTGGTCTGACAGAAATATCTGTTTTAGCCCATCAGTATCTGAACGTTCTTTGCTTATAACACTGGGAAATATTGGGTGGATAATCTTTTACCTTTGTTTACATTTTAGAACATGAATACAATATTCAAAATACTTCCTTTACATGTGTCCCTACACTAGTACAGGTAACAGAATCATTTACCTACAACTCCAAGGTTGTAACTAGACGACTTACTGGCATTTTCTGTCCTTTTCAATCTATGAAAATTTGATGTGGTGACTGTTTATCTGGTATCATCTTAGACTTTGCAATCAGCTTTACATTTGAACAACAGAATGCTTGTTTTACTACGAACAATGGAAAGTAAGTTTGAGTTGCCTGCAAATTAAGGTGTCGAGAGCCAGTTTTATTTATGATTATCTCAAAAAGCAAAACTCCACATTACTCATTCGTGACAGAATGTAAAGATTTAGTTTCCCCTAATAGTAGACATCATGAAAATCTCAATTTTGTACCATCAGCGTTGAAAGGCTGAGTACTGAATTTGGTCCCGGTCTTCTGGGTGGTCTTCTTGGACAGGTTTGACCGTATTCTGAGCCCTGCAACAGAAAATTATTGTCAGGAGAATTCAATGTCTCTTCCCTCTCCCACAGTCAGCTGGAGAAGAGGCGTGGGGAACTTCAAGTTCAAGGTCAACTGCCATGTGTCCAAGGTCAACGTTGTCCGTGAGTCAGAGCTGGTTCTGACCTTCAGCACGACCTTCCAGTCTGCGGTGAGGAGGCGCGCGCTGCAGCCGCCGTACCGCCTGGTGCTGCTCAAGGTCGTACAGAGGTCGGGGGTCAGGACACATCGCCACCTCGCTACCAAGGTCAGTTCCACTACCAAGGTCTTTCCATGGTATTGTCAAGGTTCTCAGGTTTCATGTTTAGGGAAGGTTAGTTTGCAGCACACTTTGTACGGTTGGTCCCAGGGAGAGCGGTTTGCGGAAAAAGCTGTCCCTGTCTACCTGGCCAGTCTACCCTGGCTATCTACCCTTTGGGGGCCCCAAGGGCATGCATGGGGGTTTTGCATCTGATTTAATTTTCTTGAGGAAAAACTGGGTCAGTGGTAATCCCAGCTGTGGGTAATCCCAGCTGTGGTAATCCCAGCTGTGGGTGGGCTGAATCATACTGTTGGAGGATACCACTGGGACAGCTATCAGAGCAACTCCACCAACACTGGAAGAAAATCTATCATTTATAAACGAACATGTAATGATGTAAGAGTTGTGATGGGGTACAGGATAAACAAAGATACTGATAGGATGGTTTTCCCGAACAGCGGCTGCTTAAGATTTCAGCGGCTGCTTAAGATTTCATCAGTATCTGAGCTACAGTAACCCCCAGGAGTGTCAGACATCTGTTATGAATTTAGCTGTTGTGACAAACAAAGGTCTTATTGTTGGATCATCCTACCAGTTTTCTTTGCTTCCTTGTATTACATTCCACTTCAATTTTGTTTCATATTTCAGGTACATTTTATTGTAAACATGTACTTGGAACTTTTTTCCAGTCTTGGTGGAATTGCTTACAGCTTCACCCCACCCCATCCGTCCCTATCCCATGCAATAGGCATTGTCTTCCATCCAGCTCAATCACATCTGGAATTGCATTGACCCAGTGTTTCCTCAAGGAAATTCCTTTAAAGACCAAACCCCATGCATGCCCTTGGGGTCCCAAAAGGGTAGATAGCCAGGGTAGACAGGCCAGGTAGACAGGGCCAGCTTTTTCCGCAATCCCCCAGGGAGAGGATACCACTTCCAGCTCCGAGGCAGGCCTGCAGATTGTTTTTACTCTGTTAGGTGAGTCTTGGTGGAGAGTTTTCTCACATAATCATCTCAAAGGTTTCATGAAGACATAAGTTATGGGTAGATAGGATGGCCACTATACACTTTTGAGGCCATCTGATCACAGAGACAACGCAGGATTTGATTGATACTACACGAGCTTTATTTCGTATAATGACTTTTCCCAAGAACAACTCAGTTTACAGCTTGCTATAGCTGATACGACTAAGGGACTCACTATTGATTTAAGTTGCTCATCTTTGTTTGAAAATACATGTACTTTAGAATGGATTGCCATAACACTGTATAATGCAAATATTTTCTAGCAAATATTTTCTAGCAGCTGACATGAAAATTAATTAAGTCACAACTTGCCCTGCCTTACATTTCCATAACTATTTTCCAGACGGTGTTTGGTAACGAGACGGCTCCGTGGGTGATCTTCAACATCTCGCGCCTGGTGCAGACGTGGCGGGCGTCCCCCCGGCTCAAGCACGGTCTCCGCCTCACCATCGTCTCCATGGCGACCGGGCTGCAGGTGGGCCGGCGCATCACGAGGCGTCTGTTCGACACGAGGCGGGAGGCGACGCTGCTCGCCGCGTACGTGCGGGAGGGGGGCGGTCTGGAGCAGAAGGAGGCCGTGTTCTCCGATCGCCATGGAAACAAGCCGAGACAGACAGAAAAGGAGGGAAAGGCAAGCTCATCTCCTCAACTTTCGCTTGACGTGTTCTCCGATCACCATGGAAACAAGCCGAGACTGACCATAAAGGAAGGGAAGACAAGAACGTCTCCTCGAGTTTCGCTCGATGAGCGCCGCATCCAGTCTCTCGCCTCGCTGCAGCGGGTGTTGCTAGGCAACAACACCGGGCACGCATCGGACAAGGGGAAGCCACGTGGGCCGGAGCTGCTTCGGGACTGGCTGGCGTATCGCGAGAGGAAGCGATCACGCCAGGTCGCACAGCGCTATAGCAACGACACAGGGTCGGAGGTCAGAGGGCGCAGACAAGTAGGGGACTGCCGTCGCCATGACTACTACGTCGTGTTTGATGACATCATCCAGCCTGAGTTCATCCTGCAGCCTCCGCGGTACAACGCGGGTCGTTGCGGGGGGACATGCGGGCGACCCTTCCCGACCCACGTGAACTCCACGAACCACGCCCTGCTGATGTCACTGCTGCACGAGCGTGACCCCCGGGTCGTGCCCGCGCCCTGCTGCGTCCCAGTCGTGTACTCACCCATCTCCGTCATGGAACAGCACGGGGACAACATCAAGGTTAAGCCTTACCCCAACATGCGCGTTGATGCCTGTGGGTGCCGGTGAACCGATGGAAAAACAAAAAAACAGCAAAATTAAGCGAAATGACACGGGTAAAAATGAAAAAGGAATCTAGAACTGAGAGGAAGATGGCAGTGGAGACCTGCTGCTACAAATCAGCACGAAAAGGTCATGACAGGAAAATGAAAGAAAGCCAACATCGAGGCCAAACTGTACGCCAACATGCGCGTGGACACCTGGTAAGAAGGGAAAAGGTAAAATCATGACAAGGAAAAAAGAACTCAAAGTAAGCAAAATAGAAGTAAAGAAAAAAGAATCATGAAAGAGCAGAATGGAACTGTAAGCAAATTCTGTTAAGCTGAGAGCAAAAAAACATTGCAGATGAACACTGGAAACAGCAAAATCATGTAGGAAAATGGAAACCAAAGAAACAAAAAGAAAAGTGAAACAGCACACAGGAACTGTCAGAATATTCTAGGGTCACCAAGGTGAAACCATAATGGAACATGGTTGTGGTAACCTGAGTCTGCAAATGAACCTGCCAGCAAACAATGAAGAAGTCGGAATATGAAGAAGCATAGCAGAAGAAAACAAAACAAAGGAAAGACTAAAAACAGGAACTGCAGACATAATTACCGTAAGTTTGATGCTAAATGATTAAAAAAACACAGTAAAACTGTGTTATCAGCATATTCCCCCATCTTGAGGGCCAGAAATGTCTCATGCAACATGAAAAAGGCTGTCATGAATCAGTTTTATTTCTGTGAAGGTTATTTATTCTTGTTTGTTGGACCCTTGGCAATCAGATTGTACAGCTGCCTAAAATAAGACAATAGATGAACAAGAAGTACACCCAACAGCAAATCTTAATCAAACCTGTTAGACATCCCAAAAGGAAAAGATGCCTACAAATCTGACTTTATCATAATATTTGGTTCTTAAGTTAAGTTGAAGGCAGCTGATCCCTTGTTATCTTATTTGTCTGCGTTTTCGGAAAGTGTGAACCTCTTGTTTGATATTTTGTTCCATTTATACCCTTATATACTCAAGTGTTTATGTTGGTTAGGTGGTGTTAGTTTTGGTTCATGTTGGTTATGTTATAAGATATGTTACAGTATAACCTTTATATTATACTTATGATATTCAGAGAACAACCTGTTTATAGTTTTATATTATATAAGTGCTGTAGTAAGACAAAATTACTACACAATTGTTGCTTTTATTTTCATTTTAAAGAAGTATTTACCAGAACATGAGTATTAATGCCTGTTGAGACTGTCAGCCAGATTTGATGTTTTTGTTGTAGTTTTTAAGTGCCTGGGCATTGCTAAGTAAATACAGGGTTACAGGAAAGGATGGAAACTATTTATATGATCATGATGATCGATGTAATATATCTTGATAATATATCTTGATGATATAAGATTATGATATTATTTTTGGTTCTTAACATTCTACCTGCTCAGGAATCTTTATGAAAATCTATTTTTTTAGAGTTTAGAGTGATTTTATAAAGAGAAACATATAATTTTGTAAACATGGAGAACAAATTAAAGCTTGTTCAAGGAAACATCTTGTGTTGCCTTCCACTGTTTTCTGCTTGTGCATTTATGTCTGCCTGTATGTATATGTGTGTTTCCCTGTGTGTGTGTGTGTACCTGTGTCCGTGATTAACAATAAGCATAATTTAGCATTCCTATACATCCTCGGAATTTAGTACTGTTCTTTTTGTCAATGACACTGGAAGGGCCACAAAGCAGTGTGGGTAAGGGGCTGAAGTCTGCCATCTCTGCCTTGTCAATGATTCAACAGTGCATAGTGCTGATGGATGTGTTGAAGTATGATTATGTGGCATGTGAAAGAAAGTTTTATAAGTTCTGAAATCCCCCCCAAAGCTTAATTTGTGTTAGTGGGAGGGGGGGAGTTATACACATTGATTATTTGCATCACAGAGTGAGTCAATGTGATAGAAAAGGTCAGAATGCTTTAGATTGCACTTTGAAAATTCATCGCTAGAGGCCACTGCTGGATGGTCTGCAGTTCAACACTCGCAGTTGAAAGCAGATGACTGTGGACAGGGTCCCAAAAGTGTGCTAACACCAGTCTCTGGTTCCTGTATAGCTGTTCTGTGTAGCCACTCGGCCATTCTCGGAAACGAGACCAACAAGAAGAAGAGCCGCTCCAATAGCAGTTGATATCGTCGTAAATACGTTGTCAACATTACGATTATATACACACCAGCCCATCCCCAGTTTGCCACTGCTCTGCAAGGCAGTATCGCTAGAGACCGTCAGTGCGTGGTCTACTCATGACTTTGGGCGGGAATGTTCAACACACCCAGTTAACATTAGTTAGACGTAACAATTCTTGTCTCAACGGGTTGTCTCGTTACCCTTAGTAGCTATGGAACTTTAAGAAACGAAAATGAGACATTTAAGTGTGTGTCCAGTCGTGTGTTGCGCTTAAACATGTAAGGGGGAGCCTAAATACACTTTTGTGTGGCTGTTACGAGCAAGGTCAACGACCTCTAGTGCATTTTCGCGTTCATATTTGACGCTGCACTTTTGAACTGTATCGCTAGAGGCCGCTGATGTATGGTCTACTTTTGGCGGGAATGTTCATCACACGCAGTTTAATAGCAGGTGAGATTTGGATTATCTGCCGTTTTTGGAAGGTTTGCTAACATCCAGAATTCTTGCTGAGGTTATAAGAAAGGGATGTTAAACTCTAACGTGCGTGTATAAGTGTTTGATGCGCTAAACGTGTGCGGTAGGGGCATAACTACACGTTTGTGGGGAGGGGGCAGGTCCGAGCAAGGTCAACGACCTCTAGAGCCTTTGGTCCCTTTTGTTACTGCACTTTGAAACTGCATCGCTAGAGGCCGCTACTGTACCGTCAATTTGTTCAACATACACAGTTAACAACTGTAGTGGGGATTATCTCTTAATTCACTGGGTTGTCTGTGAATCACAATTGCAAAGAAGCTTGTGAGAAAAGGGAATATCACTCTGGGGTGTCTGTCCATTCGTACCGTGGGCTACATTTGCGAGATAGTGACATACTACGCCGGCTGGGGGGAGGGGGGCTGTTCGCGGCAAGGTCAATGACATTTGTGCGTGAGGCATTCTGGGAGTTTTGATGCGAAAATATTATCTTCTTTCTTTTTTTTCAATGCGATATGTCGAACTTCAGATTACCAGTATATTGTAGTCCACGGTCAATTGTGAAACTTGTAAAATCGGCAATCGTCTAATATTCTTACATCAACGTTGTTGTCGTGACAACAGGTGCAGGTGGGGAGGGGGTTTCGTTCGCTAGTTTGAATTGAGGATGTGGTTGAGTTGGAACTGAATCGCAAAGACTTTTCTTTGGTCACCTCTAATTGAGGCCTTGTAAAACAATGCATCGGAACTGTTTCAAATCGTCAGTAACGTCACCTTGATATGGTAAAACATATGACCGTGCATTAGTGGCCTCTAGCGATCCATATCCAAAGTGCAGTATGCCCGCCTATCCGTTACCATTGTTCAACACAGTTTTAACCAGTTTTCTGAATTCTGTCTCCAACGTTAGATGTCGCTAATTAATGCACGTAAACGATGAGTTAGGTGCAACGTTGATTTGTTGTTGTTTCATTTTGGAGATTTCTTTTCTGCTGTGGTAGAATTCTACGCTTTTGTAGATTCTCCCTGAATTTTGGACAATCCTCTCACATTCTAATCTTGATTATATTCAGTATAAGGCTACACCAAGTAATTTTTATGGATGACGTCCGCGCGCGCATTGATTTTGGTCTGTTCCCAGAAAAAAAAACAAGAAATTCCGCTTCCTGTAACTATGATCAAAGAGTTACGACAGTGCTGCAAATCGAAAGAAACAGGACAGGACAACAACTGCTGTTCAACTTCAACTGATTTATTCAAATTATTGCTTTTTCATGATGAATAAAAGAATTGTTAGTTGTTACACTGTGTTCTCTCATTCAATTTGTGTCCTAACATGTGTCGTCGACTATTATATTTCAAATCTAGGCATCTTGTTTTTTTTCGGCCCTTCTTGTTGTTTTTTCGCGCTCTCGCATTAGATTTCGGGTCTCCAAAGGACGTCATCCCTAAAAATTACTTGGTGTAGCCTTACTAAGGGTACCCGTGTAACTGCTAGCTGTGTTACAGGTGTACATAATCATAATTTACCCATTTTGATCCTCTCTATGCCCGATGTTACCATATGAATACACAGCGACGCGCACAGAAATAGGCATGGTTTCATTTTTGTCAGTTTTTAATCCTTTATTGAAGGCTAACAAGTAGTTTTGATGCACGATGATATCAATATTATGTTGATATGATTTTATGTACAAATCTCGCGATCGCACAAGGCGGTGTCACTAACTTAGAGCGCTGATTTTCTAGTTTTTCGAGCTATCTGACCCTACTTCTTACCATGACCAAAACTGCTCTATCGTGGAACTGTGTTTTACAGGCAGAGTTGAAGGTCACACAACCATGTGGCTATGTTCGCCTGGTGATATTTGGGTTCACGAATACCTAGGCGATCGGCTGGCGTGGCGGATTTGCTGAGGACGGCTTGCCCCATGACTTGTTGGGAGGGCTTGGCCTGTCTGTTGACAGCAAAGTCCCCGTGCGTTGGTTGGCAGCGGAAAATAAAAGAAACGAAAGTGTCTGTATCTGTGTTTTTGTGTCGCACTTGCACTTGCACTTGCACACTAACAAACTAACAAGGGGGGCAGGTAGCAAACCTTCACGTGGTGCCCCCTGTTAATCCCTCGCGGGAGACCAATTGCTACAGAAACAATTAAATAAATTAACATTATTCACTTTGTGCTATGTTGCCATCTCAATATTTTCAATATTTCCAAGCAAAGGAAAGACCACCGTGATTTTTCCTGTGTTTATTATCAATAACTTTCAGTTGAAAGCTAAATCTAAATTCCCGTTCACACTTGTGCGCATATTCAGGTCCATATGAGTTCCGTGTTGACATTTTTGGGCATCTTTCTGTAATCTGATCAGCCTTCCTAAGTGGAACAAAATATTCAAAATCTGTGAACTCAGCTTGGCTGCCGTATTTCCTCATAGGTATGTAAATGTACACCAGGAGAAATCAGAGCTTTCTGAAATGCCGTTTTGTTATATTTTCAGTAGAACAACGTCAGGAGAAAGTGGCTCGCTGTATGATGGCTTAGCCTCTATCAAACTCCACCCGATCGCTGGGAAAACAGTAGAAATCGGCCAAATAGAGTGAATAGTATCCCAGGGGTAGTCAGCTATACAGGGTAGTCCGCTATACAGTGAAGCTCCATCGTCTATTGAGCTTTCTGCTGTATTCCTAGCGATCGGCCGGAGCCTGGTAGAGGCTACCCCGGGTGTCTGCTGCAGTGTCGGGTTAACTAAGGGGCACCTCTCAGCCTCCCTGCGTGTGACTTCGTGTGAAATCATTCCTGTATCGTCTTGAAACATTGATGATTGTTGCAAAAGTTGTTCCAGCCAAAACACCGAGGGATCCGGAAGTGCACCGTCTCCATGGACGGAAGGAAAAGGTTGATGATGTTGGAAACAAGAATGGTATCATTGCAATTTCTAAGGGGATCGAAAGGGAACATTGGAGAAAACTAGCGGCACGAATACAGAAACGCACTCATGATCTATAATTTAAGATAGGTAAGCCACGTCTTTTTTTCGATCATGTAGATTTGTTCATCACGAATATTTTCTATGTATGTACTATCTGTGAAAACAGTATAGAACACGCTAAGCTGATGTTGAAACTAATGTTTCCCGTACTTCGGTGCGTCTTAACTTCCTTCAATGCATGTTGTCTTCACTAGATAGTCTATACAATGGCGATGGTCCTAACCCGTTCCTTTGCAAGGAAACTCCAAACGTTCTTTTTTATGTTTGCTTGTTGCAAATTGAAGAAAATACATTAAAACATGGAACCGCCAACACCCCGGCTCCTTGTCTTGATTTACTGTGACTGAACCTCAGTAACCATGGCTATTGATACATTGTGATTAATTATACTTACCTGTGTTACAGGTGGACATGAACATAATTTACCCAAATGGCCTTTTTGGTGTCCAAACCACGAATGAAAGACACTTGCTCTTAAGGTAGTGTAAAGATTTGCTGGGGTGTAGGTGGGGCTGGGGAAACCAAACTCGGGTTTGCAATAACAAATTATAATTTGCATACAATATCAAACCTTGCATTCAGGGGAGGGCTAGAAGAGTCTGGGAAATTGTGGGAAAATGAACTTATAATGGCTAAATTTTGTAATATTTTGTCTTTATTTCGAATAATTCTGCCATAATGCGACATCGTGTTACGTGACGTCTTGCGACACAGCCTGGCGTGGCCAGACCGGCCTTGAGGACACCGCGGAGGGCCCTAGTTTTTTGAGACACTAAGTTCCCGGACAGAGAACTAGTGATCTCCTAAGCCATAGGACAGCTCAGCTCAGCCGTCCAAGGCTCGCATATGCCAGCCCACTTGGGCTGACATCTTCTCCCGAAAACGGGAGGCTGTCGTTTCAAAGAACGACATAACTCCTAAGTATCTTGTCTACAGCCCGGAGTAGCTGTATGGAATTTTCATTTGTGGTCCAAGAACTGAAATGAAAAAGGGATAAGTTTGATTCCTCCTCATATATATACACTTTATTTCTATATATTTGGACCTCTTTAAAATGAACAGGACTTAATACATGTTTTCCTTGAAATAACAATGCCTGCTGTTGTTTTGTCGCAATGTTTGATGCATTCTAGAGCTTATTAGAAGCTATTTGGGTAAATTATGATAATGTATATTAATGCATCAGTGGCTGTGCTCACTTGTTGGTTTTGGGAGATCTAACTTTTCAACTTATTTGTGTTTGCTATGACAAGTACAGTCAAATCTGTACTAGTGACTACCTCAGACATAAGGGCCACCCTTGGTGCTTACTTTAAAACTTTAAGGTAATTTTACTATTTCCACAGTAAGATTCTAAAATGATCTGGAAAACAGAGACACAACAGTCAACAACACAGAAAGCACTGGAACATGTGATCATAAGTCTGTGTTTATTCAAGGTTGCATATTGCTGGTTTTGTCATGACATGTACTATAAGAACTATTGGTTAAACATTTGTTTTGCTTCTCAGCTTTGCTCTTTTTCTTTTGATATAGAAGAAAAAAGATCACCAGTCTTGCTACAGCTTATCATTTAGGATGAACCAACACCCAAATTCTCCATGTACATATGGCATGAACTCCTGAAACATTGTACATAATTATACATATACAAATGTTGGACATCAGTAGTAAAATTTCTACTTGCTCACATCAAACTAAAACTGCAGGAAGACTGTTGGCAGACATTTTCTACTCCTCCAGAATTGTAAAAAAAAAGCTTCACTAAACGTTTCAAATATGGCAAGGATAGAGGCTTCGGTCTTATAAAATGTTAACCAAAAAAAACATAAAGCTTTACATTTGCACAGTAAGTTCTGTACCCACCATAGCAGCATATGGATGATATGCTTACAACACAAACACATCATATACTACCAGACTCCCTTAATATAGTTAACAATCATTTTATAATAATGTTTGTATGAACAAGTGAGCTACAAATACATTAAAAAAGACATTTTAACATTGTATGCATGTGCACCACATGTGGAACCAAAACTGCTTTACAACAATCATTCTAAAAGTGTGTTTTTATACACATTCCAAGCTAGATGAGGACTCCATATCCCCTTTCTAATGCATACAAAATTACCTACACCACATACATTTTACCCCCACCACTCTTTTTTCCCTTTATGTGCATCAAAAACAATGTCTTTAAGGTGCTTCTGGCACCATCTTAAATCGGTATTCACTTTTACTAACAATAGAATACAGTTGTGAACGGTGTAAGTCAGGTTTGGGAACAAGCAGTGCAGGTTAGGTGTTGGTAGTCATCAGAAATACCTCTGTCAACATTTGTACTAACCTGCATATGCAGGAGGTATTCCAGCCCTAACGATCCAAAATATATGAACACAAAACTATCCTTTTCTTACCTGAATGCGAAAAAAACATAATCATCCGGTCTCACCAACAAAGTCACTGCTCAGAGTAACAATGTTGTCTGACATTAGACAAAAGCACACCCACCCATGGCCATACTGTGGGACAGTCATTACAACTTAACACAAGTTATAATCTCATGCTCACAAATATAAAGTGACCCTTCAGCTTCTTTTCATTAATCTATCATCTAAACTATCTGACATACCAACCTGATGAAGCTATGTACAGGTCTTCATAATATTGCTGACAAAACTGCATTAAAAAAAAAGTGCTGAAATTCACATGAAATATCATACAGTCATGAAATTGTCTTATCGTATCTACTGCAGCATTACATCACCCCAGGACTTGCCATGGCTGTTATCTGTTCAGTATTTACACCCAGGAACACAGAAAGCAGCCCGCAAGTCCAACATGTTTGTGGAAAACATGTCACTAGACAATCCTACAGAACACTGGCCATTGTGAATATAGAACTCAGGTTTTGCTAGACTAAGTGTTGGAAGCCCTATATACATATCTAACCTTCTTTCTACTGCCTTACTCTATAACCAATACAAATCTGGTACCAAACGGCTACCTTAGCAGCTGAAGGTTAACTGTTACCGGATGTACAGTAAAGTTGAAAGAGCATGTTTTCTTCTACATGTACATTGGAGCAACATTGTTTCTCTCAGAGCACTAACTCTTATAGTTTTGAAAATACAAATATGCATGACTTTAAAGATTGAAAGAGCTTCTAGTCAGAGCTTTCCCTACCCAAAGATGCCAGTGTTCCATACAGCTACACAGAAGCACCTGGACAAAAAAAGCAGCTGTGCATGGTGAACAGCTGAAGTTTTCAGAGCACCTGGCTGACTGTCGTCTTGTAGCTGTACACCATGCAGGTGCTACATGTTTTTTTTCCAAACCTAAAGTTACCTACAGCTACATGAAAGCACCTGGAAGGGTGAGCAGCTGCACATGATGAACATTGACAGTTTTCAGAGCACCTGGCTGGTACACCTGTACGATGGACCAACCAGGAGCTACAGGTGTGCTAGAGCACCTGGCAGGGGAAAAAGGTATGACCAGCAGGTGTACATGTGCTAGAGCACCTGGCTAGCAGAGCTCTGTGAGGCGTAGACCATCGCCCCCACCATGTTGACTCCAGCTGCCACCATGAAGACCGGGTACCAGTGTCCTGTGGCCGTCACCAGGGTCGCTGTGACAGGGCCGTGGGCGATGCCTGGGATGCTAGCCTGTAGTGTAGTGGAACAGGGGAAAAGAGTTAGTATATGTAGGCTCGTACATGTGTGCGCGTGCATGAAGACCGGGTACCAGTGTCCTGTGGCTGTCACGAGCGTTGCTGTGACGGGGCCGTGGGCGATGCCTGGGATACTAGCCTGTAGTGTAGTGGAACAGGGGAAAAGAGTTAGTATATGTAGGCTCGTACATGTGTGCGCGTGCATGAAGACCGGGTACCAGTGTCCTGTGGCCGTCACGAGCGTTGCTGTGACGGGGCCGTGGGCGATGCCTGGGATGCTAGCCTACAGGGGAGGGGGAGACAGCAGGGTTAAGGATTGATCTTGTACGTGGTGTTGTGTTGTCACAGTGTGGCTTAACAGGGCAACGATACAAAAGATCTGAGAATTTTTGGGTGTCTGTATACTTAGACTGGCACACTACTCTTCTTTGATTTGTTGTATGTGTAACTTTAAATGCATCCTCTGTGTTGATCTTGTATACTCTGTGAATATTGTCCAGTTTGTGCCGAAGATAGATAGATAAATAAATAAGAACCCCAGCGGTACCATAGTGTTGGAGACAGCAAAGGTGATCCCAGCATGGTTGGGCATGTGTGTGTGCGTGTGTGTGTGTGTATATGTGCATGTGAGTGCATGTACGTGAGTGTGTACATGTGTGTGTGTGTGTATGTTGGACCTACCATAGTGTTGGAGACAGCAAAGGTGATCCCAGCGTGGCTGTGTGTGCATGTGAGTGCGTGTATGTGTGTGAGTGTGAGTGCGTATACGTACGTATGTTTGCGTGTGTTGGACCTACCATAGTGTTGGAGACAGCGAAGGTGATCCCTGCGTGGTTGGGTGCCACGTCGGCATGGTTACTCATGTGACCTGAGGAGTTGCACGCACACAGACCCATGGACACCGACACCAGCCTGGGGCAGGGGGCAAAGGGTACAGGTCAAGGTCAACAAAATGGTGGAACAGATCAATGGAGGACAAACAATGATAATGATTATTATAGTATGAACAATCAATACAAAAACTTTGTTGTTCACAATATAGGCCTGTTCCAAGTGTGATGCCAATTTTGAACACATGGTTGTGAACGAAGATACTGAGGTTTAAAAAAATGATTGGCTAGCAGTACGGTTATATGAATGTCCTTAGGAGTAAACATTCAGAAGTGTTGATGATCTTATCTACTGACAAAAGATTAGTGGATGCTCTTACTTAGAGCATTTATCCAGTTGCATGATTTATTTTCTATCATGTAAGAGTGAGCAGTTTGTAGTTTTTAATTGAAAGCATGTGATCTACAAAGTGGTGTAGTTATATAAATGTCCTCAGAAGTAAACCTTTAGACATGGTAGTTTAGACTTGTATGGAAACTCACAGCAGCGCCACAATGAGGTTGTTGGTCGTGCTGAAGGCCAGGATGAACACCGCGGGCCCCAGTAACCCGATACTCGTCATGAGCCGCCGCACGGACAGGACCGTCCAGTTCTTACGGGAAACCAGCCAGTCCGACATGTGGCCCGCACCTGCAAGGTGAGGAGGTTTGGATCGAATAAAAATTAGATAAGAACAAATAAAAGATTCCTTTATCAGAAAGATACTGGAGCACAGGATTAGCTTATTTTGCATTTCTATCTTGTAGTTGACCGTACTAAAGTTGCTGTACTTTTTGTTGTGCCAATCAAGTTACATAACCAGTAATACTACCATGTGACATAACGCACCTGTTTTTAAAAAATGTACAGTTAGCACAAGCTGCATCAGGGACTGATGGGATTTGGTAATAACATACCAAGGCAAACATAAGTGTAATCAAATTTAGTTATGGCAAAGGTTCAATTTTTATGAATAGATCCTTGAATCCATACAAACCTTACTCATCATCATCATACTCAGGCTGAAGGTTATTACTGATCAAAGGCAAAACCACTGCATCACCGTTCTGCCTCACTGCAAAAGCAAAACTTACCAACTCCTACAAGAGAGTTCATCATGTAGGGAAAGGCGGTGAAGCTGATGTCGTTAGCGTTGGCGCCGAGCGCTCGCTGCAGGTACGTCGGCAGCCACGACAGGACCACGTAGTTACTCCAGTTCATGGCGAAGTGCGCCGAGTAGATCGCCCACAGCGGCCAATGGGAGATGAACTCCACCCAACGCAGGTTAGAGGTCAGGATCTGCAGGGGCACAGAGGTTAGAGGTCAGGATCTATGGAGGCACAGAGGTTAGAGGTCAGGATCTATGGAGGCACAGAGGTTAGAGGTCAGGATCTAAGGAGGCATAGAGGTTAGAGGTCAGGATCTATGGAGGCACAGAGGTTAGAGGTCAGGATCTAAGGAGGCATAGAGGTTAAAAACCTGGTTATTTGCAGAGGGGAGTCTGTCTCCCTGACTTGCTTGAAGTATAACAGGAATCACCCCTTCCTTACATTACCCACAAACTCTTGGCCCCACACCGTACACCAGCGGCACATGTATGAATGCTTGAATTATCTCACAAAAAGCTGTGACAGTCAGGATTGCAGTGGGAAAGAAAACTTTTAAAGTGAAAAGCTCATAACCACAACCGGTGACTTCTTAGAGAAAAGCCCAAATATTCCCTCCACCAATCACGTGATTCGACACCTCAAGTCCTGATTGGTCGGTTCAGAACCGTTGCTAAGCACCTTTTTCTTGGGTGTTTTCTGCACTGATGGATCCGCCGTATCTGCACCAGCTGTCTGGGGGGAGTGAAGGAAGGACAATATGACATGAACTTTTGGTCGCTAAACTTACGCAAACCTACCTTGTCACCCACTTAGTGCCACCATTTTGCACCAAATAACGGTTACTCAAGCAACTGGATGTGATTTTGGAAAATCACATCCAAAATCAAATCCAGTTGCTTGAGAAACTGTTAGCATATTGTATTACCTGGATGTCTAACCTTCATAGACACACTACCATCTTGGTTGCCAAAAACAAATGTAGAACCAAGGCATTGATTAGGAGTGGCCCAAGATTCTCCCTCCTTTTCACTCCGCTTTGCTTCACTCCTGTGGACCAAAGCTGAACAAGGCTGGGTACCTGGCTAACACTCTTACACACACAAGAAAAGTAGAGTAAGAAGTTTTTTACCTTGGGCGGAAGGAAGAGTTCTTCGTCGTAGTCGATGGACTGCTCCCTGAAGCACAGAACCCACGTGGCGACCCACACAAACCCCAGCACCCCGAAACTGTAGAACATCATGGGCCACTGCAGTCTTGGGCACACCTGCAAGGGGGCGCAAGTACAATATCAAACAGTCAAAAACTACAAAAGCTACAAAAGCTTGTCATCTTCAAGGTTATTTAGCGTCTGTACTTTTATAGTTCAGTTCTGGTACTTGAAAAAACAATTTGTCCATGAATAAAAGTTGTGTTTATTGCTGAGATGTTAGTCAGACAACACAAGATTTGAGGCTCAATCCATAAAATCACATTTTTTCTGCTGCCAGCTGTCATTAAAAAGTCACATTCTAAAGACCTACTACTGCACTAGTAATGTTATACAGCCAGCCAATCTTTATTTGTCAACTTCATCTGTATCTATATAGCCGGTGCAACCGCCATTAGGCATAACACACACATTCATGAACAAACATATCAGTTTTTGCCTCCTTATCACTCCTACTCTTGTCCTCAAAACTGCAACACTAATATAGAAAAGTTTATTGCAAATTCCTGCCCGTAGGCTAATTGCAAGTACATGTACATGTAACACGAAGTGGACGGACAGACAATAATGAACAGTATAACAAATGTCTACTCTAGTCTTAAATACTGCCACTAAGTTCTAACTAATTGGGTTCGACTTCTTTTTCGGAGACAGTGGAAGACGAATGATCCCACTTTTTCTGTGATATGTGGGTTTTGTGCTGTTAAGAGGAGAGTAGTTTTCTTTTAATAGTAAAACGGCTCACATAACCTAAAACTCACCACGGAGGCGAGCGTCTGTCCGATGGACCCGGACGCCACCAGGTAGCCGAACGCCCGCGACCGCTCCTCCATCGGAACCGTGTTCGCGAAGATGTGGAAGATCGTCGGCAGCCCGAGGCCCTCCGCGAACCCCAGGCAGATCCGGGCGAAGATCAGCCCGTAGAGCGTCCGCGCGAAGGTCGGCGTGAAGAAGGTCGCCAGGGACCACACGGCGACGGCGAATCCCAGAACCCACTTCCCTCCCCACCGTCGGGCTGCACTTCCACCGATAACCTACAGGGGGCAGCACACACAACGTTACTGTTAGGGACCACTGCCGTGCTGCACTTCCGCTGATAACCTACAGGGGGCAGCACACAACATACTGTTAGGAACCACACAGAACCCACTTCCCTCCCCACCACCGGGCTGCACTTCCGCCGATAACCTACAGGGGGCAGCACACAACGTTACTGTTAGGGACCACACAGAACCCACTTCCCTCCCCACCGCCGGGCTGCACTTCCGCCGATAACCTACAGGGGGCAGCACACAACGTTACTGTTAGGGACCACACAGAACCCACTTCCCTCCCCACCGCCGGGCTGCACTTCCACCGATAACCTACAGGGGGCAGCACACAACATACTGTTAGGGACCACACAGAACCCACTTCCCTCCCCACCGCCGGGCTGCACTTCCACCGATAACCTACAGGGGGCAGCACACAACATACTGTTAGGACCACACAGAACCCACTTCCCTCCCCATCGCCGGGCTGCACTTCCGCCGATAACCTACAGGGGGCAGCACACAACATGCTGTTAGGGACCACACAGAACCCACTTCCCTCCCCACCGCCGGGCTGCACTTCCACCGATAACCTACAGGGGGCAGCACACAACATACTGTTAGGACCACACAGAACCCACTTCCCTCCCCATCGCCGGGCTGCACTTCCGCCGATAACCTACAGGGGGCAGCACACAACATGCTGTTAGGGACCACACAGAACCCACTTCCCTCCCCACCGCCGGGCTGCACTTCCGCCGATAACCTACAGGGGGCAGCACACAACATGCTGTTAGGGACCACACAGAACCCACTTCCCTCCCCACCGCCGGGCTGCACTTCCGCCGATTACCTACAGGGGGCAGCACACACAACGTTACTGTTAGGGACCACACAGAACCCACTTCCCTCCCCACCGCCGGGCTGCACTTCCGCCGATAACCTACAGGGGGCAGCACACACAACGTTACTGTTAGGGACCACAAAGAACCCACTTCCCTCCCCACCGCCGGGCTGCACTTCCACCGATAACCTGCAGGGGGCAGCACACAGAAACTTGAGAAAGGCACAGTAATCAGCACCATATATACTGATTTAGTATCAACTTCACTGGGTCATGATCACAATCATACCATTTTGTAGGTCCAAAAGAAACTTTCTTTTTCGTACTGAATTTGCCAAGGCTACTCTTAGCCTAGTTCCAGGTTCCCATGAGGACTACTGATGTATCCTAAATGTTCCTGTAGGATCCAGGCTCCCCTGAGGCCCTTACCTGACTACTGATGTATCCGAAAGCAAAGGAGCTGAGGATCCAGCCCTGATCTTGCAGGTTCTAGGCTACCCTATTAGCCTGGTTCTAGTCCCCTCTGAGGCCCTTACATGTACCTGACTACTGACGAAGGCAAAGGAGCTGAGAGTGCAGCCCTGCGCCTGCAGGTTCTAGACTACCCTGTGGCCCTTACCTGACCAATGATGATTTATAGCCCGGCTCCATGCTAAGCCGAGGCCCTTACCTGACTACTGATGTATCCAAAGGCAAACAAACTGAAGATCCAGCCCTGGCCCTGCAGGTTCTGGGCTACCCTGTTAGCCCAGCTGCAGGCTCCCCCTAGGTCCTTACCTGACTACTGATGTATCCAAAAGGGAAGGAACAGAGGATCCAACCCTGCGCCTGCTGCAGGTTCTAGGCTACCCTGTGGCCCTTAGCTGACCAATGTTGATTATAATAGCCTGACTCCAGGCTACCCCAAGACCCTTACCTGACTACTGATGTATCCGAAGGCGAAGGAGCTGAGGATCCAGCCCTGAGCCTGCAGGTTCCAGTCAAACTCGTTGCTCATCGGCACCAGCGCGATGGGCATGATGGTACGGTCCGCCTGGTTAACGAAGTTCGCTAACGAGCACAGGATCACCGTCCGGAAACTCTTGGGAAGTTTGGAATTCATCGTGAAGCCGACAGGTTTTGTTTACTGGTGACGTTAATGGACTTTTTAGACTGTGTTAAAAAACTTGATTGTCAATTTTTCCTCAGTATCATCAAGGAGGTTCCTAATTTAACCTCCTTGGTATCATTGGGCAAACTGCATTCTTCAAACTCATAGGAGATACTTTCAACTCATAGGAAATATATTGCACTTCTGACTGTTAAAAGATTTATAATTTGCATATTTGTCCGTAATAAAAGTTTGAGGAAATGAGTTTTGAACTGTCTTGGCTGCATGGCCACTCCAGGTACAGGTGAGGTATGGCCAGTACTAGTATGGGATTGAGAGTCACATCGCTGGGGGAGCTGGGACAGTGTTCCTTAGAGTTCAGGTTGGCTTCTGGAACAAAGGGAAATGAAGATATTGGGGAAATCTGGCTGCTATAATTGCTTCACCATTGATGTCAACAAGACTCAAGTTCAATAATCCTGTTCATTCATTCATTCATTCACTCATTGATTGATCTTTTGATTCATTAACTTTCATTGATCAATTCATTCATTCAAATTACTATTCTCAGTCTATATATCTATTGTTGAGTATTGAAGTCTTGTATATAATGTAACAGTGGGGTTCAAGCGCCTCCAACTGACCAGTTTAACTGGTCTAGACCTTTTAGCCTAGTGGTTAAGGCGTGCGGCCTGTGGACTGGCAGGCCCGGGTTCAATCTGCTTCTACTCGTCTCTAGTGTTTCAATAACATGACATCATATTCATCATCTCTGGATAAGAAAAAGAGTTTGACTCAGACTCTGACTGAGTGACAACTACATCTGTTATTATACAAGTGATTGTTGTTTTTGTGGTCCTCAATAGGTAAAAAAAAAAGGCAAAATGACGCCCTCACAAAAAGGGACCAATGTTGAATGAGGCTGCTGTTGTTATCTATGCCCCTCCCCTTAATTATAAGGCCGTTATGTTTACCCCTCCCACAACACTCATGAACTTGGTCATACCCCCCCCCCCCCCCCCCCCCCACACACACACACATGTACACATCACAGCACTTTAAGTTGATCTCCCACGCCCAGCATGACAATATGGGCATAATCATAGTCAACATCGGGACAAGACAAGATCTGAGAAAGTACAAAAGTTTGTTTCCGACGTGTAACTTGACACGTTGAACATCGAACATGAAATCAACACCACTAAACAAATCTGTTTCAAACATCGTCCTGAGAAAATTTTACAAACTACGGCTCAAACCATCGCTTCTGTAGCACCTTACGCCTTACTGTAAGGCTCGGCGATCGGAAATGCAGTAAAACAACGTTTTATTTCGCTAATTTCAGACGACAACATAAAAACACACGAACCTTCCCTCCCCGCCGTGATGTGGAACAGTCCGAACCTGCCCGGCATGCACCGCGCGGGGTCAGGGGTCAGAAACAACAACCGGTCCAGATGGCGGAAGTGGAGAAATCTCCGAACGACAAGAAGGAATATAGGTGGGTTTTCAGGTTAATCTTAAAGATGTTGGACTACATGTTTGTACAGATGTACTCTAGAGGTATCTATGAAGTAGCATGCCAAGTTTGGAAGTAATCGGTTGTGTTTTTCGGGTTGAAAGTTGTCGGAGGAAAAAGCCGGGTTGACGAAAATAGGTCCACGTGCAGGATTGCATAATTTGTTGGTGGATGGAAAGTGTAAACAAAACGTCTTGTAACCTGCCTGAGTTTCTTAACACTTGTGGCCAAGGAGAGGACGTTGTTCTCCACACTTGTCTCGCACAGCTGTCTTTGTGTGACGTATGAAGGACATGTGGGCGTAACGTCAGAGTTCGGATCTGCCCCTCCCCCTTTTTAAAGGCCTCCATAAAACTGACCAAGATGATCGGACTGAAGTGCATGAACCAGCCTGGACGAGCCAGAACCACATCTGACTTTGTGATTACATCCGTTCTCTGTCACATAATTTCCGACACCAAAGATGCATAACTTTAGTTTCGAACGTATTGTTGGTGTTTTGCTCAAGCACTCATCTAAAAAATTAGTGGGTTTCTAAACTGAGGATTCATGCCTTAATGTACCTTTAGAAGGCCAGTAATTCCTCCAGTAGGTTCAGAAAATGAATAACAAGTCCAGAATTCAAACCCAAGAGCGTGTCAACACAATCCCTGGTAATTAATAAGCTTTTCTACTTTATTACAGAGTCATCACCTTAGCCAATGGGCTACAAGCTCTGCTGATCTCAGACCAGCTTCCCATTGGTCAGCAGTCTGATGATGTCACGTCACAGCCTGAAGATCCAACCAATCAGGATGAGGAAGAGGAGATGTCCACAGATGGAGGTGATGCACCAGAAACGGGTTAAAACCACTACTTTTTATAACTTTGTCATTTTGTGTCAAAAACCTAAAGGCAAGGAATAATTAACATCAATACTCAACTGTACTTACTACACATCACACCATAGAAAATACAAGCAATTGAAAAAGTTTTGTGAATGGTCAGACATTTCATACAGCATCCACTGTCTTTCAGCAGTAAATTAATGTTGCACATTGTCATTTTCAAATGAAAACAAATGTTTGCTGATTGCAGGAAGTGTTGGGCACTGACAGCAGCAGGCTTAAAAAGCAGGCACGTTTTTCACATACAGGAGATGAGAATGCAGGTAGACTGTCGGGCACGTCTTCAGGTGATGCAGGCAGAGATCCTCCCGTCCCAAGGAAGAGGCAGAAAACGGTCAAGATGAAGGAGAAACTGGTGAGGAGTCTTGTTGTGACACCCAAATAAACACCTGTATCTCTCCCCATCTTCTGCATATTGTTTTCACAATGATATAACTGTACTTTGGAAATAATTTTACAGTTTTACCACTGTCTAGTGCAGCAACCATTCTAGGTAGAGGCAGTTTTGGTCAGCTACAGTTAAACCTGGCCTTCTAACCCCTTGGTGCAGCCAGCCACCTCCAGTCATATCAAAACAGCCCCATCCAATTTTACATTATAAGTTAAGACCCTCTTGTTTAGAGCATTATTACCACCCCCCGTCACCAACCATTTTTCATCAGTCCCTTGAGTGGTTGCTAAGACCAATTGTGACTGTATATGTACTAATTGGACCCAAATTGATGTCAAAATCTGTACATTGTGTATTACAATGCATAACATATAACAATGTTTTTTTATGAAGTTTCTCTGTAATACGTTGTTTCTCCAGTCTGCTGCTGCCCTGTGTGTGGGAGTGGGGAGTTTCAGTGACCCTGATGACCTCCCAGGACTGGCTCACTACCTAGAGCACAGTAAGTACAGTACTACTGACTTCTACAGGATTTCATTACTGGACAGATCACTGAAAGGACCCGAAACTCTTTTCCTGGTACTCATACCTACCTACCTACCAGGTCCCTTGACCTGTCCTGATTGTTGGAGGGACATGACGGACACACACACACACACACACACACACACACACACACATATATATATATATATATATATATATATATATATATAGATGACAATAGTTCATGAATCAGAATGTACTTTCAAACTCACAGGTACTTCCAGTACCAACACTGCAATTTATGATTTATTAGTAATGGTCTTGACTGTATTAGGGAAATTTCCCTTGGCTAGTTCTTTTTGACTAGCACAATGAACTGTGTACCACGGCTTAACTTCCAATCTTAAGGACTGCAGTGCAGGCCTTTCCAATAGCATGCATTTTGGGTGAGCGAGACTGCTGGGATTCAAACTCCCAACCTCTTGGTTCAAAGGCTGGGTTGCTGATCACTAAACTATGCATGCTACTTAATGGTTCCCGTTGCATTTGCAGTCAGATTCTTTGCAAACTGAACAAGTCATGCAGGTCACAACAAGACATACAGACGTACAAGGGGAAATTATTGTATTTATTGTAGATAGTACATATAAAACAGTGGACAGTATACAGAAGTGTAACCTTGAACCTTGAACCTTGAACTAGGACATCTGTGATGTCATCTCGGGAGACAATGAGTCCTTCTGCTCCACTCAGTCCGGTCTTCCACTAGCGATCTCAGCTCTGTTGTTGAAATGTCACTGAGCCCAGCATCCCTTTTTCGCTTGTCAATGAGGGTTGTGCGTCTCCTGAACCCTCCTGCCCCCACAGCAGTGTAACAATTGACTCATTAACAAAGTACTCATGCCTAAAGATCTCTATCTTAAAGTAAATGGTTTAAAGTGGTTCATTACTCTAACATAGTAACAACAAAAACAACACAGTGACTGTGGATAATGGACTAATAGTATACGTTGATGAAACAAAGTCTTTCATATCTTGTCATCAATATGATGTCTTTAGAATAGAAATACATGATGGTTACTGGAATTGTCATTTAATGTCATCATAAAAATGGAGTGATATTAATAAAGTTGATAGTGGTAAACAGTCATTGATATTGAACTGGTAGTTTTTATTGATGTTTGACCACCTCATTGTGTTGGTACCTTTTAATCAATTAGCATCCTATCAGCACGAACTAATGTTAGTTACAATTCTGTTTCTTTTGACAAAATTTGGTGCTCACTTTCTATTCAATCAAGTAATGTCCAAAATGACAAAGCCAAGTGAATGAATTTATCCCACTGCTTTATACAATGCACACAGAAATGGTAGGCAAATCTTAACATTTATGACAAGCTCACATTGAATGATATAGTGAAGGTGCTATCTGGACCTCTAATAAATCTTATTAAAAAAGTGTAAATGAAAGAAATCTATTGAAATTCAACCTTACATTACTCAGTAATTCTCATTTTGCAGAGGATAAGAACAAACATTACACGTAGCACTGATACATGTCAGGGTAAATAAAATCTACTGAGACCAAACCTGTCCCAACAGTCTTCTTAATGACCATGTTTCTGCCTGTGTTCCTGCCTGTATCCTGGACATTTCAATCTGTTACATGTATCTGTACTTCCTGATACAGTCATCACTATCAGCTACAAACACATGTCCATCCTCTGTCACAGCCACCCCTTTGGGCCAGTCCAGTTTGTCCCCATCACTGCTGATGGTGGCCACCCAGGTGCCATCTGCCCAAAACACCTGAAGCTTCCCACCCCCAATGTTTGCCAGAACTATGTTCCCCCTGCTGTCAGCTGACACCCCCATAGGCCACACCATGTCCTGTGGCTGTCTGCCCTTCTGACCAAACTTGTGTTTGAAGTTCAGGTTCTTGTCAAACACCTGAACACGGTGGTTATCTGTATCTGCCACAATGATGTTGTCTTCTTTATCCACACAGACAAAACATGGCTCGTCAAACTGCCCCTCCCCCTGTCCCTTCCCTCCCACCTGTTTCACCAGTGTCCCATCTGCCTCAAACAGGAAGATGCTGTGTTTGCCTTGATCAGTTACAACAACCCTCCCATCCCTCTGTACTGCCAGGCCATAGGGGTCTGCGCAATATTCACCCAGAGGAAATTCATGTAGCAGTTTTCCTGATGGGGAAAATTTCTTCACTTCATTCCCAGAAGGCACCACTATGGTGCCATCAGTCTGAACTGAAAGAGAGAGAGGATTTTCAGTTGTTGGAAATGAGTGACAAAACTTCCCACTCAGATCAAACACCTGAACACGGCTGTTCCCAGTATCAGCCACATACAGCCTGTCCCCCCTGACTGCTACATCTATAGGCCAGTCAAACTGCCCCTGCTGGCTGCCCTCCTGCCCAAACCTCAGTACAGGGTTGTTACTGCCCACATCTACAGTGAGAGAACCCAAATCCTTCTTACCCCCCATACAGACCCCCAGTGTGTGTTTCCCTGAAGTCTGAGGTCTCCACTCTGCACCCCAGACCCTCCTAACTCTGCTGGTTTGTCCCTTCCCTGCAGCTAGTGGGGGACTAGTGTGTGCTGTAGTCTGTATCAGGGTGGTTTTTCCCTGGGGGGAGGTCACCTCTATCTGTGGTGCAACATCCCCACCTGTAAGATCTGCCTTGTTGGTTGTGACTGTGACAGAGCAGGGCAGACTCTCTACTGCCGGCCCCTCTACATGAATAGTGAACCCAGCTGACTCCGACAAAGAAGTTGATAAAACCTGGGATGGCCTGGAGGGTTGAAAAGTTCTGTTTCCCGCCCCCTGTGAGGTGGACTGCTGCAGCCTTTTCTCAATTTCTTTCTTATGACAAAACAGTTCATCTCTACTGTCCTGAGTCTGAACCTTGCCTGTGTCTGCGATCATTTTCTGTTCTTCCCCCTGAGGTTTTAAGCTGCGCTCGGTGATCTCTTTTTTCAATTGTTCTCCTTCACTCCTCTGCTCCAGTTCAAGTTGTTCAGCCTCCTCGGCCAATCTTCCTTTCCCCAAACCTCTCAAGACCTGCACAAGTAACCTGAGATCGCCCTTGCCGATCTTATTGTCTGCATCTAGCATGTTAAACATCTCGAGAGGTGTGGCTTGTTCCACCTTTGCCTTTCCAAGACCTTCTCGTGCAAGAATGGCTCGTAGATTTCTGACATCTTCTTCTGACAAACTGTCAGAAATCTTGATTAACAGCCGGGTGAGGGGTGAAAGTTCAGCCATTGTTGTTCTGGACCAGTGTTTCAGTTGACTGGAGATACAGAAATAAGTTTGAGTTAAACGGTTCCCTAATTATATACATTGTACATTTTTTGTGTATACAGCATAATCCTAACCTTATGACAGACAGCATATATTGGTCAATAATGACTTTCGTATTACCATATGAGGTCACTGTATCATGATGTACATGAGGCAAGCACGTGCCATGTATATAACATAACCTCCGTGCACATGACATGAATTACTCTGGAAATGCACTTGATCTCCCATTCTTAAGAAATTATTACCACATGCTTTAGTTGAATAGCTCAGGAATCATTTATTAATCCATCCATCCAATCATTTCAAGAGAAACAAAATGGCCCTGATTATATACTGGCCAGTGTAGCAAGACTTTGACCCTTATTTTGTGCTCTTATATTTCCCATTGGTGCCCAGCATATTAGCCAGAGATCAGTGTCACTAAGACCAACAAATGAGTAATATTTTTAAGGAAAAGAATACACCATATGCATAGAAACCTTACCTGTTTGTTGTAATGCTGATCATGAGTCCAAAAATGTGCCCAAAAATGTGTAAACCAGTCTGCTTCCCTAACTAAGGTGACATGTACATGTACACAGTGAAACACCAGACTTACAATGATTATGATAGCTATTTTTGTGGTCCATTACCTTCATTGTAAGTGTTTGAGGGGTGTGGTTGCCTTAGTAGTGCACCCAATTACAAATTACAAGTGTATGAATATTTCATTACTAGTAGGTGCTCCAGGAAGCAAGCATTGGCACAAGTTCAAAAGATAGGCCCAAATTTAGTTCGAAAACGGCTTGTAGAATGGTTTCACTTAATATTACATGTATTGCAAAATGTTGAAACCGCTCTAACTGTACGTGTTGACTTCAAATACTGAACGGTGACTGTTTATCAAAGGTAGCTATAATGATAGCTGTATGATAGAAAGTCCCATGTACAGAACTGCTTCTGGTCTGAGGGTTCAGCATGATTGTTGAGGTTAGGGGAACAGGCTGAAGAACACTAGAATGCACATTAAGAAGTGTGAATTCTAGTCCAGAATACTTTGATGAGACATCACAAGGAACAAGAAATCACTCAAAAATGCAGGGTGATTCCAGTTGGCCCGTCGCCATGTTTATTATCATTTGTTATTCAACAAAATGTATTCCGGTGTATTCTGGTAGATAGTCTTAGACCAATATCAGATGCCTCAAAATGCCATGGACAATTTTGTACTGATTAAACACTCTGGTACACTTAATGGTGTTTTGTAGCTACACATTGTACACAATGTCATGTATTAAATTTGTATGGCTTCAACTTGCAAATTATCCTTAGTGCCCAAAGAACACACACACAAAGAAAACTATGATCACCAGGTTTAATGTGGAAACGAGAGGTTAAACAAAACAAAACAAGACAAAGTGTGAATAGCATTATATACAGTCAAACAGTTTGGCATTGATAAGGCCCTACACTAAAAGCAATACAGTTTGCAATGCATCAATAAAAGCAGTACAGTTTGTCAGCCAGGTGATATTTAAAGTCAATCATGTGTAGCAATGAAATCCTGGCTCCTCCTTTCAACATGTTGTAACTAAAAGTGTTTTTGAGGCAAAAGTCACAAAAATTTCAGCTCATGAAGGGTTAAATATTGGCCAGAAAAATATACAGTTAAGTTCTACATTTAACATACCAAGAGCGTTCAGAAAGATTTCAAGTCATTTCCTACAAAATTGAACCTACTATGATACAAAAGGCGTTTCTTTCTGAATGCTCCTTGTAACACTGAGTGTGTGAGTGAGTGAGTGAGTGAGTGAGTGAGTGAGTGAGTGAGTGAGTGAGTGAGTCTGATAAAGGAATGATAGCCACTGTACTAACATTCTGTACTGTTACATGTACCTATATTTCCTGACACAGTGGTCCATCATATCAGCTACAAAGACATGTCCGTCCTCTGTCACAGCCACCCCCTGGGGTGTGTGTAGTCTGTCCCCATCACTGCTGATGGTGGACACCCAGGTGCCGTCTGGGCGGAACACCTGAAGCTTCCTGCCATGTTTTACATGTACACCACCTACATGTACATACATGAAAGGGTTATCTCCTCCATTTGCTAGAACTATGTTCCCCTTGCTGTCAGCTGACACCCCAAAAGGGCCCCACATGTCCTGTGGCTGTCTGCCCTCCTGACCAAACTTGTGTTTGAAGTTCAGATCCTTGTCAAACACCTGAACACGGCTGTTGGCTCTATCTGCCACAATAATGTTGTCGTCTTTATCCACACAGACAAAATGTGGCCCGTAAAACTGCCCCTCCCCCTGTCCCTTCCCTCCCACCTGTTTCACCAGTGTCCCGGCTGCCTCAAACAGGAAGATGCTGTGTTTTTTATAATCAGCTACAACAACCCTCCCATCCCTCTGTACTGCCAGGCCAAAGGGCTCAGAGCAATATTCACCCAGAGGAAATTTGTGCAGCAGTTCTCCTGATGGGGAATATTTCATCACTTCCTCCCCAGATTTCACCACTATGGTGCCATCAGTCTGAACTGCAAGAGAGTGAGGATTTTCAGTTGTTGAAAATGAGAGACAAAACTTTCCACTCAGATCAAACACCTGAACACGCTGGTTCCAAGTATCAGCCACATACAGCCTGTCCCCCCTGACTGCTACATCTGAGGGCAAGTCAAACTGCCCCTGCTGGCCGCCCCACTGCCCAAACCTCAGTACAGGGTTGTTACTGCCCACATCTACAGTGAGAGAACCCAGGTCCTTGATACCCCCCATACAGACCCCTAGTGTGTGTTTCCCTGACTCCCAAGGTCTCCACTCTCCACCCCAGACCCTCCTAACTCTGCTGGTTTGTCCCTTCCCTGCAGCTAGTGGGGGACTAGTGTGGGGTCTTGGTGGGAGACCAGCACTATCTACATGTATTGTGTGTGCTGTTGTGTGTATTACTAACAGGGTGGTTTTGCCCTGGGGGGAGGTCACCTCTATCTGTGGTATAACAGTCCCATCTACAGTATCAGCTGTGACTGTGACAGAGCAGGGCAGACTCTCTACTGCCGGCCCCTCTACATTGATAATGAACAGGCTACTCTCTTTGATGTCTTTTTTTGGCTGTTCACCTTGTTTCCCTCCTGCGGCTGTGAGATTCCTGCCAAGGTTTTCCATTCCCCGGGTTATCTCAGAGACGCATGCTTCCACTGGAAATTTCTTCTTTACTGAAGATTTACCCACTTCTTCAGGGCCCTTACTTTCCGTCCCTGCCAGGAAGAAAATCATAATATTATAATTCAAAATTTGTCTCTGTGTCAGTAATTTTGGGGGTCTTACGAATTTTAAAGTACTTTTAAATGACTGACAGTATTTATTTTATGGTTTTAGAAGAGCATTTAATAGACTTGTTGTTGCTATGATACAGTTTATTTCGCTTGCACCAATCTTACAAATCAGACATACCTTCCCTCCTATGCTCTTGTTCGAGTTTTTCAGCTTCTTCTGCCAATCTTCCTTTCCCCAAACCTCTCAAGACCTCCACAAGGAACTTTAGGTTGCCATTGCCAATCTTATTGTCAGCCTCCAACATGTTGAACATTTCGAGAGCTGTCGCTTGTTCCACTTTTGCTTGTCCAAGACTTTCACGGCCAAGAATAACGCGTAGATTTCTGACATCTTCTTCTGACAAGCTGTTAGAAATCTTGACGTACAGCCGAGTAAGATGGGAGAGTCCAGATTCAGCCATTATCAGTTTGTAACTTACAGTGTCTCCTTCAAGGCGTTTTGGGTTTCTGGAGATACAGAAATAAAAGCAATGCGAGGGTTTGAGTTGTTTAAGATAGCCCTAAAAGTGCAGTGTTCTAATCTAAGAAATTGGCAACATTGACCATGATTTTCAGATTATTAGATACCTGGCACAATCCCCAATTCACTATAGTCCACATACAATGTAGACTCGTCTGGTCTTATGGGTACAAGGAAGGAATACACCGTAGAAATCTCACCTGTTGATTCTGCAACACGGAAATGGTCCACCAGTTTCCTGGGTGTGAACTTGTAACTGTTCAAGTGTGCCCAGGAATTTGGGTTATTTAACCAGAGCTGAATCACTAACTTAAGTTTCATGTACACAGTCACACATCAGACTTTACCAGCTAGTTTTGGGGTGCAAGTTCTACTGTTAGTAACTGTAACTGAGTGTGCAAATGTTCCAGGACTAAATCTATCAGCATCATAAGAATTGTAGTTTCCACACCCAGGATAGAATGGTTGCACCCTGCATGTACGTGATTGGTGCTTTGTTTGTTTGGGTCTGTGTACATTTTTCCCAGGGCAGACTGTCCTAATTATATTATGACTGCAAATACTGAACAGTGATGTTTGCCAAAGGTAGCTGTTAGTAGCTGTTGACAGAAAGTCACCTGTGCCATTGCCTGCACATTGTTAGAACTGTTAGAGGAACAATATGCAAATTTTGAGCTATTCCAAGATCAGGGTGCACCAATAACATGCTGCATTGTTATAGCATTATTAGGCCACATCAATTTAATTTCTTGGTTAACAGATCTTTATTTAAAAAAAAAAATTAGAAAAAAAAATCATGAAAACAGAAGGCAGGGCCAGCCTTCTGTTTTCATGATTTTTTTTGTAAATTTTTTTTGGGGGGGAAAATAAAAATCCGTTAACCAAGAAATTAAATTGGTGTGGCCTTATGTTGTGCATATAACATTCTATTGATATTGATCAAACATATTATCCGAATAAAACAGTGTATATAATATAAGTACCATACATGACTGTAATGACATTTTTGTTGCAAATTTGTCGCCTCCTTTTATTTGTTACCCCATTTAACATTTGGTCAACATACAATATTTTCTTTGAGAGCTTTTTTGGAGAGCGCTTCTACTTTTTTGGTGTAGCGTCAATATACTGCCTATATAGGGCCAGTACAATTATTATATGGCCCTGGGAACAATAAATCACTGTCTAGAACATGCTGGGCAATCATAGCCCAGCACCACAATGCAGCAAACTGCAATGTTTACTCGTCAAAGCATTTTCGTAGATTTCACCCTTCTTTATGTGTATTCCAGACTGTATTACAGGACTTGTAATTGTACCTACTGGCTGTAATGATACAACACGGTGAATTGGCATATTGAGGCCCCTGACATGGGTTTGACTATTTACAACTTGTAAATAGTCAAACCCATGTCAGGGGCCTCAATATGCCAATTCACCGTGTTGTATCATTACAGCCAGTAGGTACCCATCTCTGAGTAATGAGGCTGTTGTATGTTCAAAGCGACCATGGACAGTTCTTAACTTCACACACTCTGGTTACTTGGATTTGTAGCTTCACCACCATTGTGTATGGCTTCACCTTGCACCTATATACTATGTACACTTAATCATTGTATTTGATTAGCTTTACTTAATACAATAAGATGCACAGACTCAAGTAAAACTGTGATCACTGGGTTTATTGTAGAAACTAGAGGTTAAAACAAAACAGTAAGATATGTAAATAGCAATGAGTGCATTCAGTCTTGATTAAATGTCCTTGTTGCATTGAGAAATGAGGCTTTGAGATTTTTAAAGCATTAATCTATTAGAAAAGTATTGGTCAGCTTTAAGCTAACAAAAACCAATGACATTAGTAACAAGATGTCTCTTAAGTCTTCCTATGTACATTACACAGTTTTGTTGTAATTCTTCATGATCAGCATTAAACAGGAGAGTTTTTGTGGAATCCTCCAGGACTCGTCAAATGACTGTGATTGCCGGTGGACAATTGTTAGCTCAAAATTGAAATGGCAATAAAACATTTCATAATATATAATTGACATCACAACATAATACTTAACTTTATGCACACTACTTAATGGCTCTGTTGCTCTTTAGTATGTACAGGTTGCAACAAGACATACAGACATACATGTACAAGGGAGAGTATTATTGCTATAATTAATTAATAATTGTATCTATTGTAGGCAGTACATGCAAAACAGCAGATAGAGTACAATATGGAAAATGAATCCTACAAAATCGTAAACAAATGGTTTAAAGTGGTTCAATATTCAAACAAGAAATGCAGCACTGGATAGCCAGCTAATAGTATACCAGTGTCCTAGATAAGAGTCTTTCCAAGACTGTCATCAATAGGACGACTTTTACACAAACCTGTACGTAATACTATGCATAAAATCTAAATACATGATCATAGTCTCTGTGACTGTCTAATTACATAATGAAAATGTAGTGATGTTGATAAAGTTAATATTGGTAAAGACACAAACATTCATAGTTTTAATTGATGTGAGACCAACTCTTTTTTGAGTTAAGAGTTACATATAGCCTTTATTTCTATACATTTTTTTCATTAACACTTTCATGATGATAAGATTGATTAGAGGTCCAGAAAGGACCTTCACTATATCATTCAATGTGTTAAGATTTGCCTACCATTGCTTTGCATTATATAAAATGGCAGGATCAATTCATCTTGAGTTCATTTTGGACGTTATTTGATTAAATTGAAAGAGAGCACTAGATTTTGTCTAAAGAAACAGGCAGTAAAAGATCAAACTGAACTGTAATTGACATGAGCTGGTAATTCTATCTCATTTTGTATAGATTAAGAATAAACAGTACCGGTAGCACTTACAGTTACAGGCAAATGAAATCTACTGAGACCAGCCATGTCCCAACATTCTCCTTACTGACCACATTCCTGTATCCTAGACATTTGAATCTGTTACATGTATCTGTACTTCCTGATACAGTTATCATGAGGATCAGCTACAAACACATGTCCATCCTCTGTCACAGCCACCCCGTGGGGTGTGTGCAGTCTGTCCCCATCACTGCTGATGGTGGACAACCAGGTGCCGTCTAGACGGAACACCTGAAGCTTCTCAACCCCAGTGTTTGCCAGAACTATGTTCCCCCTGCTGTCAGCTGACACCCCTGTAGGGCCCTTTATGTCCTGTGGCTGTCTGCCCCACCGACCAAACTTGTGTTTGAAGTTCAGGTTCTTGTCAAACACCTGAACACGGTGGTTATCTGTATCTGCCACAATGATGTTGTCTTCTTTATCCACACAGACAAAACATGGCTGGTCAAACTGCCCCTGTCCCTTCCCTCCCACCTGTTTCACCAGTGTCCCGTCTGCCTCAAACAGGAAGATGCTATGTTTGCCTGGATCAGCTACAACAACCCTCCCATCCCTCTGTACTGCCAGGCTATAGGGGTCTGTGCAATATTCATCCAGAGGAAATTTGTGCAGCAGTTCTCCTGATGGGGAAAATTTCTTCACTTCCTTCCCAGATTTCACCACTATGGTGCTATCAGTCTGAACTGCAACTGATTCTGGATTTGCAGTTGTTGAAAATGAATGACAAAACTTCCCACTCAGATCAAACACCTGAACACGCTGGTTGCCATAGTCAGCCACATATAGCCTGTCCCCCCTGACTGCTACATCCGTAGGCCAGTCAAACTGCCCATGTTGGCTGCCCTTCTGCCCAAACCTCAGTACAGGGTTGTTACTGCCCACATCTACAGTGAGAGAACCCAGATCCTTCCTAACCCCCATACAGACCCCCAGTGAGTATTTCCCTGAAGTCTGAGGTCTCCATACTCCACCCCAGACCCTCCTAACTCTGCTGGTTAGTCCCTTCCCTGTAGCGAGTGGGGGACTAGTGTGTGCTGTAGTCTGTATCAGGGTGGTTTTGCCCTGGGGGGAGGTCACCTCTATCTGTGGTGCAACATCCCCACCTGTAACATCTGCCTTGTTGGCTGTGACTGTGACAGAGCAGGGCAGACTCTCCACTGCTGGACCTTCTACATTAATAGTGAACCCAGCTGACTTAAATATAGAATCAAATTTTCCCAGGGACAAACTGGAGGGTTGGAAATACACATGTCCTGCCACAGCCCTGGTGCGTGCCTCCTGTGTGGTGAGCTGTCGAGGTCTTTCCTCCATCTGCTGACTGGAGATAAAAGTTTTTGTGATTGTTAGAAAATGAAATGTCTTGATATTTATCAAAATATGTGCCACAAATTGTGGCCACTCCCAAAAATTCAATTTCCTGGTAAAATGTTGGTCAACAAATTGTCAGAATTACTAAATCACAATTTTATAAACAGATGTTACCACTCTTCCTTGGAGAAATAATTATCAGTCTATTCATTCTTATTAGAAGTATTGAATTGGCAATAAACGGTGCACACCCCAGTTCTTCCGCGACCGGGGTCCACGGAAGTGCCCGACAAAAAAGTGACGAAAGGGTTTCGAGGGGCTGGGTTTGAGTTTAGATGTCTCATAATGTGCTTCGAACTGATATTAGATACTAGCATGGCTGAAAAGCGTATGAATTGGTGTGTTTTGGGTGAAAATTTTGTTTCGATCTGAGCCTTGCTTCCGGATATCCATCCGCGTGGATGGTGAAATGTCCCTTGGCCCGGGATTGACCTTTGTTGCGTTCTGTGGGTCATGCTGACATGCCTCGCGCCGTGGATGATTAAAGAAATCTAAGTGTAACTATAATTTTCTTTATAATTGGCTCGACTGTACGCTAGGTTTTGCTCTTTCTGACAACCTCAGTCGTTTCTACCCAGAAATTTTTTTCTACGAGTTTTATCCTACACAAAAGTGCCAAAATTTGACCATCATTTTTGACGTGAAAATTATGTTTTTGTCTCCTGATTTACCAAAATCAGAGAGGTAGAAGAAACAGAACTCAGCTGGTCCTGTAGCGGAAGGGATAGGCTTTCATCCCATACACAGTTGATTTACTTCGGAATACTTCCCTGGAAGAGACAGTACCTAGACTGGAGGGTGCGCAGCCTCCAATTGAAACACCAAATAAACTGGGGTGTGCTCCCTAAAGGCAGTGACCCTCACCCTCATCAAGTCAGTCCTCACATATGATTGCCGTTGATTAAAGATGTTCATTTGTTTGTAAAGATGTTTATGATAAGAAACAAACCTTTCCTTGGCCTTTTCCTCCTCTCCCTCCTTTACTACATGAATTGGTTCCAATGACGGTGCCTCTGAAAGGTCAGTGCAATTACATTGATAATATTTATATTGTGTTACACACAAAAGACAGAATCCGAAATGAACAAATCACACACCAAAGAAGTGGAACAGACCCTCTAAGCTTTACAATTATTAAATGGAGAATAGATTTAGAATAAGAGGCATGGCCTCAGTGTATGAGTGGAGCCAAGAAAGCCCTACACTGGAATACAGAGAAGTGTAAACAAAAAATGGGCCAATGATACACACGTCATGTATAAGGGCCAGTTTGTTATGTCAAATTTCTAAGCCAAGATTAGGTTAATCTACAGTTAGAAAGAACATTTACCTCCAGATAAGCTTAAGAGGCTCCCAGCTCCTGAATCAAGTGATTGAATGCTTCCTAATGATGATGGAATGCTTGTTAGTGATGACTGGATGTGTTGTGATGTCACCTTTTTCACCTGCACATCCATTGGAGGACGTACAATTTCCTGATCTCCTGTAACCAATTATACATTTAGCTTCGGAATCCTACCATGGGTAAGAAGTACACAGCTACAAATTGCCATTAAGCTTTCTGCAAATTTTTTAAACTTCTGCAGCTATGCCTTAGCGCATTCTGTTTGAAGACAGCTATAAAATGTAATCAATATTTTACACCTGATATATTAATACTTAATGTAATTCTATGATTCAGCTTATCTGATGTGGAACAAACTTTAAGCCTCTTGGCTTTACAATTATTACTTTTATTTTAGTGGATAACAAGAGTTTGGTATGGAAAGAAGTTTTACCTTCATACAAGATTGATAGGCTCCCAGTTCCTGAATCAAGTGATTGAATGCTTCCTAACGATGATTTAATGCTTGTTAGTGTTGGTGACTCCAGGATGCTCCCTGTTTGTCTGTAAGGTTCCAGTGATGATAGTCCAGATGTCATTTTTTCCACCTGCTCATCCATCGGAGGTTGGGGTGAAATCAGCTGATCACCTGTAACAAGTTATGCATTAGCTTCCTGTTTGGGTAGTGCTAATTCTATATAATGCAGTTCTTAAGTTGAATATTATTTAGCCAAATACTGTGTATATTAAATCTTCTAAATAAAAGTTGACAAATTTCTGGTCCACACCTCACCTTTCACTACAGATTTCAGCTTCACTCTAGATGGGACAAATAAAGTTTCTGTTGATAACGTTGACTTTATCATTACCCTAAGACTCCAGTATCTAAAAAAATGTGTTATCGATTCATATATATAACCTCACAAATGTCTTGAACACCTGAAGTGTGCACAACCTGGGGATTACAGATGCCGCACTTACCATTAGTAGATCTCTTCAGATGGACTACTTATTCAACATCAGATGGCAGTCTCAGATTAGAATTTTCTGACAGTTGACGTTTAAGTTAAAAGCAACATTTACTCTTCGTGTACCTTTCTTGAAGTAGTCCCTCCACGCCGTGACGTCCTGCTCCAGCACCAGAGTCTTCACCACCAGCTGGTCTCCTCCCTCCAGGCCCCGCATCTCCTCAGTCAGCAGCAGCTCAGACAGGGTGGTGGAGAGATCCCCGCTCGTGCAGGAACCCCAGAAATGCTCAAATTTGGGCTCAGATTCAAATGTCAGAAACAGAATTACACACCCCCTGTACCTACCCACAATAATGGCTCGCTCAGCTTCAACTTTGGCCTGAAGCTGGTCAAACTTTCTCTCAAAGCTTTTTTTGGACAGTGTTTTGTGTGCTATTTTCAGTTGCTTTTTTTGATGCCTGTAGATTTCCTTCAGCTCTTCATCCCTCATTTTAATCTTCAGTTGGCGAGCCTGCTCTTTTTGATATACTGTGGTCAAAAGATGTTCATTTGGAATATTTAATTGGCCATGGGGCAGTTCTCCAGTGGACACATGAACATGTTCACTACCTTGGAGACCAGTGTAGATAGCCATTGCCATGGGCATTGCTGAAAAACCAAGTATGATGTTTAAAGTCTTAACTACAAGCACACAAACACAATATGGGGTATAACATCTACCTTTATCGGGGTATAAGGGCTGGGTATCAGCATCTATGAGTCAAAGATGTAGCATTGAATTTCATGCAGTTTATTAATAGACCAGTTTGTTGACACTGATATCCAATTTGGGAAAGATACTGGTGAGAAAATTTGAATTTGAGCTTGGATGATGTTGATGATGATTTAGAAAGAAAGAAATAAAGAACAAGAAAAATAGGTAACTTGATGACCCAGATATCGTTACCCTGGAGCCCAGACCAAGACCGGGCCACTAGCGATTCCCTTCGGCGGCCCAAGACGGGAGTGGACCGCACCCCTTTACCTGTAGGTAAGGGCCGGTCAACTCTCGGGCTAGAACACCCCTGGTGCATTAATTTGTATCAGCGGGCTTGGAGATCTGGGCCATCAAAGGCACCGACTAGATGGAACTGGCTGAAAGGCCCAATAGATAGTCTGATTCCCAGGGTAAGATATCGTCTGCCAAAGAACATGGCAACTGGCCATGGTTAAACTTTTTTTCCTGAACCCAAAGTCACCCCCAAACTTACGTGGCATGAGTTGTGGCTGCCCCCCTGTGAGCAGCTCCATGAGATGCAGGTACCCAGCATGCCCCAATGCTGTACGGAAGATGTTGAAAGCTCTGTCATCCATCTGCTGTAGTAGATCCAGCAGCCTCTTGGTTCTGTGGTGTCTCCCAGGGATGTCCAGGATCTCTTGTCTCATCTCTACTGTGAGCACCCCCTGCTCGTGGAGATAGTCCAGCACTCTTGTGGCATCCAGTTCCTGGTAGATGGTTGGGTAGTTCCTCTGCAGCAGAGTGCAACTGGCCTCACTCATCATGGGGGCTGTCTGTGGCATGGCTGCTGCTGCTTCTACTTGCAGTGATGGTGGTTCTTGTGCTATGCAGAGATAGCAACAGTTTAGAGACCTCATATACATGTACCTACTATTATAGAGATTTGACTTTCAGATTTACAATTCTTTAGATCCTTGCGTAAGATGTTCACCATTTACTTTCTAACCTACGATGCTCCCATCATATACCAGTAAATGAATTGTGGCATTTTCGTAATGATAATGCAAATTAGACCCTTATTTGCATGTTCAGTACAATGTTCTATCTGGCGTAAGTTACATTATGTTAAATAAATGTATCGTCCTGTCATGGTTAACTCTGGAACTAATTAATAGAATCTCCTTGTTAACTTTGCTGAGAAGGTTATGTTTTGCACAGCGTTCATGTGTGTGTGAGTGTCCTTCCATCTGTCAATAAGAGAACTCATTTGGGCCCCCTAGCAGCTTATTTGGAACTGCAGGAGCCGGTTTCGTTTCAAACTTTGAAAGAGAATAACTCAAGAAGGGGTTGACAGATCGTCATGACATTTAGTATTTTAATATAGATAGCATGTGATAAGTGATGTTTGACAAGACCATATGCTAATTATGCAAATCATGAAAGTTTACAAACCAGCTGCATTCCATTACAGGACTCTCAAATACATTACATGTGTAACTGACCATAGCACGTCCAGGACAAAAGATACAAAAGCTGGAAATTTTGCTGAAGTACCAAGGTCACACACCAGGAGGCCCAAAACTAGCCTTGACCTTAAAAGTTTGTATTCCCAATACCTACCTACGTACCAAATATTACCACAATCCATCCAGAGGTTCTAAAGTTATGCTAACTTCAAATATCTGGAAACACAGACACTCACACTAAAAACAATACACTCTTACTTATATTTCATGGAGGTAAGCAGTATTCAATTGTGGAATATTGGTAAAAATAAACAATGATAGTAATAAATATCAATCTATCCTAAATACTTGTCGATTTGTACAGCACAATAAACTCTAATCCCCTTTTACATGCAACCTACAATTTTGGATGATCATGAACACTGTGTGGGAGATTTTAACTGTTTTATCTGTAGGCCCTGTATGTAAACTGTGCAAAAGGTTTTCCTCATAAAGACATTGTACATATGTCAGTCATACCTTCTGCCCTCTGCTGTTGTTCAAGTTGTTCAGCTTCCTCTGCCAATCTTCCTTTCCCCAAACTTTTTAAGATGTCTACAAGTAACCCCAGGTCACCCTTGCCAATCTTATTGTCTGCCTGCAGCATTTTGAAAATTTCAAGGGCCGACGCACGTTGTACTTTTGCCACTCCAAAAACGTCAGGGACCAGTAGGGTTCGTAGGCTTTTGACATCTTCATCAGACAGGTTGTCAGAAATCTTCTGGTAGAGCTTGGTTAGAGGGGAAAGTTGGGCCATGGCTGCTGCCTGGTCCTAGCAAGCTTTTCAGGTTTCTGAAAATGCATACAAAAAATGATTTGGACTTGAATAGCTTCTCCTGAAATGAATGGCTACAAGTACTCGGATCTTAGGCATTTACTTGGCAGCAAAAATTAACTTCTCAACACCACAGATAACCAAACAGAGGTTAAAATGTCAAAGCCTCAAATTTTCCTCAATCATGAAATTGACTCAACAGTTGGTAAGGGCAGTGAGTTGAAAAACAACAAATTAGCCATCCTCACTGTGCACAAAGTATCAAAGAGACCTTTGACCTTACAGTTTTCATTTTCAAGGGGCTTCACAAATCTATGTTAATCAAAATATGTGACTAACGTTAACACAAGTTATTTATAGGTACAGTACAGGATTTGATACTGCTTTAGATTTTTGCCCCATAACTGCTTTTTACAAGTCTTTAGACGAGTGTAAAAACCCACCTGTTAAAGTTGGCTGTGGACCTTGGACATGCTGGGCTGTGAGATGATGTATCTCAGAGAATGCTGGGAAACCTGAGTTAATATTAACTTGACCTGTTTCCCAGCCAATGATATTAACCAGTCTGCTTCCCTTACTGAGGTCACATGTTCACAGTCACATGCCAGTCTGTTGTAGGTACTGTCGTGGTCAAAGTGTTGACAGCTACTTCATAAAACGTTATAGAGTAGGGCGAGTCAACATAGTGCAATACACGATACAGCTGCTGTAAATGCATTTAAGTTTGCGGGGATTTGATTTCGTGTTAGGGAGAAAATGATGTCTTTGCAGTGGTTTTAAGCTAATGTTTGAAACAAGTAGTTTGTTTACGGACAGCCAGTCACAAACCAAGATAGCTGAGTATTTGCCATAAAGGTGCCCCGTAATACTGTAAAATGTATAATAGTGCTTAAACAAGGAGGTAGGTGGGCAAAAATTGTTGCGGTGGTCTTAAGTTTGCACTGAAGAGTTCACTGCAAAAACCAAGAACATGAAACCACCTCAAACATTTCTGCATTTACAGGATACTGTGGTCAAAGTACTAACAGTAACCCTTGGCTAACTTAACTTGTAAGTGTGCAGATCAATATATTAGGTGCTCCAGGATTAATTTTTAATTCAAACTGTAGATCCACACCCCTATATATCACAAGAGTGCACCTTTGGTATGGGTTCACCCTTAATAGTATTCATTTGTTTACTGTAATATATGTGATTGGTTCTCAGTTGGAGTCTGCTAACATTTTGCCCCCTACATCTACCTGACAGCAAATACTGTTGTTTACCAATGGTAGATGTTGATAGCAAAGTCACCTTTAACATTACCTATAGTTTGCCAGTGTGACGCTTTGAGTTTGTTTATAATAATCATTATTTCATTGTTTAACCAGGCTAGCCCAACTTAGTGGTGTGATCATTGCTTTACACTAATTACAGAGGGACCCTGGGTCTAAAATAACACAAAGTAACATACAAGTTTGTACAGTAGCAATTTAATACATATTTGTAGGCAGGACACGTAAAGTTGAAAGACGCTGGGGATATGAAAAATCTAAATCAGCTTTGAGCCTTCAGTTATCTAAAATTTAATCTATCCAGTAACTGTTGTAATTCATAATTAGTAAACACACAAACATCCATAGTTTTAGGACATTGTAGTTTAATTCATCCTATGCTCTATCAACCTGATGAAATTATTTCCAGATCCATAGTTGTTAGTGATTCATAAGAACACCACTGACAGTATTATACGGTGACATTGTTTGTCACACATTTAGTTACCACGACGGTACTAAAAACAACAGTAGCTAATTGAACGTTTAGCATATAACCTTGTCTTGAGTCTTCTATTTAAAACTATATCAAGACATTACCTACTAGTAGATTGTCTTAACCTCATTAACATATCTATTCAGACTTTTGGTATACAACCTGGCCGTTTCTCAGTCTCTTTCTTTAGTCACTGACGAAAGACAGCGGATGCTATCTGAAACATCTGGCTGTTTCAAAATCTTATCCAGTTGCTTGAGTAACTATTTTTGGCGTATCTTATTACCTGGATGTCTAACCTTCATCAACACACCACATTGTTTGTGTTTTGACTTTTTGTCAAAATTATGCCAGTTAGCACAAACTCTTTTTCGTTACAGTTCAGTTTCTTCTACTGACCATTTCAAAATGTTCAAGATGTTAACTTTGAATTCAATCAAGTCCAAAACAACAGATAGTCATCAAAGGTATAATATAAATCGATCCTATCATTGTCCAGATGCACATATAAACGGTAAGGAAATAATTACATTTACTTAAATTAAGTAATTGAATTATAAAGTTAAGGAAGGTCCAATCTGGACCTCTAATAAATCTTATCTGATCATAAAATTGAATGAAAGAAATGTATTGAATTGCAGGCTAACATTACTTAGGAATTCTATCTCATTTTGCAGAGACCAAGAACCAACCGTACACTTGACACCTAGATGTAGGGTAAATGAAATCTACTCAGACCAGACATGTCCCAACATTCTCCTTACTGACCATATTCCTGTATCCTAGACGTTTCAATCTGTTACATGTATCTGTACTTCCTGATACAGTTGTCACCAATACCAGCTACAAACACATGTCCATTCTCTGTCACAGCCACCCCATAGGGTCTCTTCAGTTTGTCCCTATCACTGCTTATGGTCGCAACCCAGGTGCCGTCTGGACGGAACACCTGAAGCTTCACACCAAAAATGTTTGCCAGAACTATGTTCCCCCTGCTGTCAGCTGACACCCCCATAGGGTACCACATGTCCTGTGGCTGTCTGCCCTCCTGACCAAACTTGTGTTTGAAGTTCAGATTCTTGTCAAACACCTGAACACGGTGGTTGTTTCTATCTGTCACAATGATGTTGTCTTCTTTATCCACACAGACAAAATATGGTCGGTTAAACTGCCCCTCCCCCTGTCCCCACCCTCCCACCTGTTTCACCAGTGTCCCATCTGCCTCAAACAGGAAGATGCTGTCTTTGACTACATCAGTTACAACAACCCTCCCATCCCTCTGTACTGCCAGGCCATAGGGTTCTGTGCAATATTCACCCAGAGGAAATGTGTGCAGCAGTTTTCCTGATGGGGAAAATTTCTTCACTTCTGATTCAGATGTCACCACTATGGTGCCATCAGTCTGAACTGCAAGTCCTCTGGGGTCTCTTGTGTTGAAAAATGCAGAGCAAAACGTCCCACTCAGATCAAACACCTGAACTCGACTGTTTCCAGCATCAGCTACATACAGCCTGTCCCCCCTGACTGCTACATCCCAAGGCCCGTCAAACTGCCCCTGCTGGCTGCCCTCCTGCCCAAACCTCAGTACAGGGTTGTTACTGTCCACATCTACAGTAAGAGAACCCAGGTCTCTCCTATCCCCTATACAAACCCCCAGCATGTGTTTCCCTGAAGTCTGAGGTCTCCATACTCCACCCCAGACCCTCCTAACTCTGCTGGTTTGTCCCTTCCCTGCAGCTAGTGGGGGACTAGTGTGGGGTCTTGGTGGGAGACCAGCACTATCTGCATGTATTGTGTGTGCTGTTGTGTGTATTACTAGCAGGGTGGTTTTTCCCTGGGGGGAGGTCACCTCTATCTGTGGTGCAACATTTCTATCTGCTGTCTCTGTGACTGTGACAGAGCAGGGCAGACTCTCGACTGCCGGTCCCTCAACACTAATGGTCATCCCAGCTGACTCCAGCAAGGAAGCTGATAAAACCTGGGACTGACTGGAGGGTTGGAAAGACTCACAACCTGCTAATGTCCTGTTTCCTGCGTCCTTTGAGGGGAGCTGCTGAAGCTTTTTCTCCATTTCTTCTGTTTCACAAATCAGGTCGTCTCTCCTGTCCTTAGACTGAACCGTGTCTGTCTTTGTGACCATTGTGTGATGTTCCTCTTGACATTTGAAGCTGTGCTCTGTGATCTCTTTTTTCCCACCTTCACTTTTCCCTCCTTCACCTCTCTGCTCTTGCTCAAGTTGTTCAGCCTCCTCAGCTAATCTTCCTTTCCCCAAACCTCTCAAGACCTCCACAAGGAACTTTAAGTCTCCTTTGCCGATCTTATTGTCAGCCTCTAACATGTTGAACATCTCGAGAGCTGTCGCTTGTTCCACTTTCGCCTGTCCAAGACTTTCGCGAGCAAGAATAACGCGTAGATTTCTGACATCTTCTTCTGACAAGCTGTTAGAAATCTTGACGTACAGCAGAGTAAGATGGGAGAGTCCAGATTCAGCCATTGTCAGTTTGTAACTTACAGTGTCTCCTTCAAGGTGTTTTGGGTTTCTGGAGATACAGAAATAAAAGCAATGCGAGGGTTTGAGTTTAAGATAGCCCTAACAATTGGGTACAGTGTTCTAATCTAAGAAATTGGCAACATTGACCATGATTTTCAGATTATTAGATAGCTGGCACAATCCTCAATTCGCTAAAGCCCACATACACTGGTCTTATGGGTACAAGGAACGAATATACTGCAGAAATCTCACCTGTTAATTCTGCAACACGGAAATGGTCCACCAGTTTCCTGGGTGTGAAGTTGTTCAAGTGTGCCCAGGAATTTGGGTTATTTAACCAGAGCTGAATCCCTAACGAGAGTGACCTGTACACAGTCACACATCAGACTTTACCAGCTAGTGTTGTTGTGCAAGTTCTACTGTTAACGGTTAGTAACTGTAACTGAGTGTGCAAATGTTCCAGGACTAAAGCTATCAGCATCACAAGAATTGTAGTTTCCACACCCAGGATAGAATGGTTGCACCCTGCATGTACGTGATTGGTGCTTTGTTTGGGTCTGTTTACATTTTTCCCAGGGCAGACTGTCCTAATTATATTATGACTGCAAATACTGAACCTGTTGTTTGCCAAAGGTAGCTGTAGCTGTTGACAGAAAGTCACCTGTGCCATTACCTGCACACTGTTAGAACTGTTAAAGGAACAATATGCAAATTTTGAGCTGTTCCACAATCAGGGTGCACCAATAACATGCTGTATTGTTATAGCATTCTTACGTTGTGTTTATAACATTCTATTGATATTGATCAATCATATTATCCAAATAAAACAGTGTATACAAGTACCATACATGACTACATGTATATAATGACATTTTTGTTGCAAATTCGTCCCCCCCCCTTTTATATCTGTTATCCAATTTTACATTTTGTCAACATGCAGTTTTATTTTCTTTGAGAGCTTTTTTCAGAGTTCTTCTTTTTTTTTTTTTTTTTAATTTTTTATTATTATTCATTTTCCATCCAACAACATAAACAACACAGTCAGTAGTTCAGTAACATAAATAAGTGTCATATACAAATTGACGTCAGCAATAACTTGTCATACAAAAACAGTGTCATATAAAACAAAAAAAAGTTCTTCTTAGACTCACTGAGATGTTTTTGTGTAGTGTCCATACAAAATGTATACAATGTACTGCCAGGACCATAGATGCTATAAAGTACTAAAAGTCTGTCAAATAGCACAACTTTTGAACTGCTTGTCACTTATGATCCAAAATGTCAATAAGTGGCATGCATGATATCACCTGTAGCACAATTTTCTGCACTAGCTGCATGAAAGTGGGAAGATTTCAATCTTGAAAAATCAGTGCAACACACACCCTGATCTTGGATTCATTGGAATAGCTGTATTGTACGTATCCGGCGATCCAACTACTTAGAATATGAAATCAAGCAAAATATCATAGGTTGCTGTATTTTGGCCAGTAAAATAATTGTATTGCCCTGGGAACAAGAAATCAAGTTGTCTAGAAAATACTGGGCGATCATGGTCCGACACCACGTTTGTTATTCAACAAAATGTAGCAAACTGCAATGTTTACTCGTCAAAGCATACGTAGATTTCACCCTTCTTTATGTGTATTCCGAACTGTATTCCAGGACCTGTAAATGGTCAAACCCATGTCAGGGGCCTCAATATACCAATTCACCGTGTTGTATTATTACAGCCAGTAGGTACCCATCTCTGAGTAATGAGGCTGTTCGAAGCGTAATTACCATGGACAGTTCTTAACTTCACACACTCTGGTTACTTGGATTTGCAGCTTTACCACCATTGTGTATGGCTTCACCTTGCACCTACAAATCATTGATTAGCTTTACTGAATACAACAAGATGCACATACTCACAAGTAAAACTGTGATCACTGGGTTTATTGTAGAAACTAGAGGTTAAAACGAAACATAAAGATTTGTGTAAATAGCAATGGGTGCATTCAGGGAAACTAATTCAATGTCCTTGTTGCATTGAGAAATTAGGCTTTGAGATTTTTAAAGCTTTAATCTATTAGAAAATTATTTGTCCTGTTGAGGTCCTAGGTTTGAGTAACACATCACTGGTCAGCAATAGTATAACAGAAATTAATTACATTTAGTAACTCTGAAGTCTCTCTGAAGTCTTGCCATGTGCATGTAACGTTGGGTAACCTAAATTCGTGGGGTACTTAAAGTCGGGATTTTTCGAAAACGGGGTATTTAGGGATATGTGCTAGATGCAACATAAGTAATACCGCTAGAAATGCAAACCTGACAGACTTACGTATTCAGAACACTGTCTGAAAAGCTTCGATAAGCATGGATTATAAGGCGACGAGGTCAAAAACTCTCCGTCCCTTATTGGAACAGTCTGAGGGCTTCGTGGGAGAAGTACACAACATGGTTGTCGGCTGGTTTATAAGAAAAATGTCACATCCGCTTCCTGCTAAACACAACTATTTACAAGACAACTTATTAGAATCTCTTTTGCTAACCTACAACTGGATTCTAAGTGTGATTAATCATCAAAACTCCTCTCTGTTGCTACAACCTACGGCACGTGTATTTTCCCGCCGCCATATTGTTAACCAGAATCCTGTTGTCAAGCAGACGACAAAGGTTTGTGAGGAACACTTTTTTGTCTAAATGCTGCGTGTGATAGTGGACTGAGGAAGATATTTTCCTCAAAGTTTGCTCCTAACACAACAAGGAACACATGGACATAGTAGCATTACCATTGCTACGGCATCCAGCTAACTTGCCATGAATAATGTAACGTTACACGTTGCCCGATGATGACGATGGGCCGACTTTGAGTGAAGTTCTACTGACTCAACACACGGGTTGTTTCCGAAGGCCTGATGCGTGCGGTACGGCCGTTTTTTCGTGTATTTTTTTTACTTGGACACGTCTATATCCATAGCACTCTCCTCAAGCCAAGGATGGAACGAATAGCTGCTGTATAAAATGTGATTAGCGGTAAGATATTCAAGACGAATCTTCTCTCCCGAATTAATGTGCCCCCTGTCCGACAGCACCGTAATTGTGCGTGCGGCGCACGGTAGTTTCAAGTTGAAATATTATGGTGTCAGCACGACTAGAGACAAAATCTACCATATATATGATTAGTGCAAAGATAGTACATGATACTGACAGAATAATAGAAAAAAAGGATGTTTTATTGTTCTGCTAGATTGATTTCAGTCAACCATTATCGGAAAAATCCCGAATTTAGGTTACCCAACGTTACATGTCTAATAAAAAGACAGTTTTGCTGTAACGTTACATGGAGGTGATTCTCCAGCAGGTTTATACAGGATAGTTTTGTGTAATTCTCCAAGGTTTAATGACTAATGGTTGTGCTCACCAGTGGAAAAGCAATCATTATAATAACGCATTTCATAATATACATCACAACAAAATACTAGCTTAACTCGACAGCTATTTAACAAGTCATCCCATGACTAAATGCAATGTACAAAATGCACATTTGACTAAATACCAGTCAGTCCCAATACTGAATTACGGGCTAAATAAGCGTTTGCAGGCTTTTGTGAGTAGGGTTAAATCTGTCTATTTATATCAATAAGCAGTTTAAGATTCCGAAATAGCAAAACTTGGTAGAGTCCTATAATTATTATAGTTATGTAGGACATGGATCACTGCAAATCAAGTAGTACAAATGAGTCACATTTACAGCATTTGAAAACATGACATGATAATTAAAAGCTGTAAATGAAGTCAGACTTAACCTAGCCTGTCCTTAACTATAATGTTACATGATTTATATCTATACTTCCAGTAAACATTCTGTACTGTTGCACGTAACTGTAGTCCCTGTGAAAATTCTGTTCTGTTACACGTATTGTACTCTCTGTGAATATTCTGTACTCAGTCTGTTACAATTGTACCTGTACTTCCTGATACAGTGGTCCACAGGATCAGCTACAAACACATGTCCATCCTCTGTCACAGCCACCCCACAGGGCCCCTTCAGTTTGTCCCCATCACTGCTGATGGTGGACACCCAGGTGCCGTCTAGGCGGAATACCTGAAGCTTCTTGCCATGTTCTGCACCACCTACATCAGACACCTCACCAATGTTTGCCAGAATTATGTTCCCCCTGCTGTCAGCTGACACCCCCATAGGGCCCCACATGTCCTGTGGCTGTAGGCCCTTCTGACCAAATTTATGTTTGAAGTTCAGATTCTTGTCAAACACCTGAACACAGTTGTTGTTTTTATCTGCCACAATGACATTGTCTTCTTTATCCACACAGACAAAACATGGCATGTCAAACTGCCCCTCCCCCTTTCCCTGTCCCCCCACCTGTTTCACCAGTGTCCCATCTGCCTCAAACAGGAAGATGCTGTGTTTGCCTGGTTCAGCTACAACAACCCTCCCATCCCTCTGTACTGCCAGGCCATAGGGGTTTGTGTAATATTCACCTAAAAGAAATCTGTGCAGCAGTTCTCCTGATGGGGACATTTTCATCACTTCATACCGAGAGTTCACCACTATGGTGCCATCAGTCTGAACTGCAACTGATACAGGTTTTGTGGTTGTTGAAAATGAGTCACAAAAGTTCCCACTCAGATCAAACACCTGAACACGACTGTTTAAAGTATCAGCCACATACAGCCTGTCCCCCCTGACTGCTACATCCATAGGATTGTCAAACTGCCCCTGCTGGCTGCCCTTCTGCCCAAACCTCAGTACAGGGTTGTTACTGCCCACATCTACAGTGAGAGAACCCAGGTCCTTCTTACCCCCCATATAGACCCCCAGTGTGTGTTTCCCTGACTCCGTAGGTCTCCACTCTGCACCCCAGACCCTCCTAACTCTGCTGGTTTGTCCCTTCCCTGCAGCTAGTGGGGGACTAGTGTGTGCTGTAGTCTGTATCAGGGTGGTTTTGCCCTGGGAGGAGGTCACCTCTATCTGTGGTGCAACATCCCCACCTGTAAGATCTGCCTTGTCGGCTGTGACTGTGACAGAGCAGGGCAGACTCTCTACTGCTGGCTTCTGTACACCAATACTGAACCCTGCAATCACTGACAAGGAACCGCCAGAAACCTGGTATAAGCTCCCAGCTGATGCATAGCCTGAATCTGACGATAGAACGCTTCCAGACGATAAGGTGCTTGTTGCTGATTGGACACTTGCCACTGAACCGATGCTTCCTGCCCTCGTCTTCTGTCTGGCCTTTAGTTCTGTTTCTGTGGAAGTACCCAGATTTGCCAGCTGTGACGTCACCTGTTCCATCTGCACATCCTCATCATGCTGTGGCTCACCTGTGACAAACAGGTACTAAATTTAAAGGGCATAAGACACCAAAATACAAAATTGTCTTATTATCTGAAATAGGAATAACATCATTGAAGGAATATAAACGTTTAAAACAAATACACACCCTTCTGATGTTATCTAACATTGAACCATCAGAAAACATACTTCCATGGATCCAGCTCTTTATTCTTATCTGATCTTCTCACCAGGTGATTACATTGATCAGTGACTAACGTCACAAGGAAGACGGCAGCCGATTCGGAACCTTACACAACGATTTGGGAAAAACATTATTTGATGATCAAACAGTGCTTAATTATCGTGATAACAATTAATTAAAGGACTTAACAATATCCATTTCGTTTTCTTGTGAAAATAATGTTCTTTCCGAGCCGTTGTGCAAAGTTCCAAATCGGCTGCCATGTTCTCATGACGTCATCAGCTGGCAAGTCACTGATTAATGTAATTACCTGGTGGGAAGAATCAAAATCTGGAGGTATGATGTTTTTATGATTCGATGTTCAATAACATCCAAAGTGTGAATATTTTGTGAAAATTTCTATGTTATTATACAGTTAGTATAATTCCGGAAATTCTTAATGTTCATGTCAATGGTGTCTTATACCCTATAATGTAGCAGCTTCCAGCTATTCTGAACCTGTCAAAGTAATCAATAAATATATCTCAGGTCTGGAAATACTACAGTAACTGTGTGTTCACTTTTGTGCACCCAATCTGTGTGTACCTAATTTCTGACTGTGTACACCTAGATATTTTTTAAGCTAGCTATAGAATGTACTGTAACAGATTGAAGTTCTTAACAGGCATACTAGAAAATGTTCATATTAAGCAAAAAGTCTGTCAGTATCACCTGTCTTAAAGTAGTCCCTCCACGCCGTGACGTCCTGCTCCAGCACCAGAGTCTTCACCACCAGCTGGTCTCCTCCCTCCATTCCCCGCATCTCCTCAGTCAGCAGCAGCTCAGACAGGGTGGTGGAGAGATCCCCACTCGTGCAGGAACCCCAGAAATGCTCAAATTTGGGCTCAGACTCAAATGTCAGAAACATAATAACGCAACCCCTGTATGTACTGACTATGACGGCCTGTTGTTCTTCCACTTTGGCCCAAAGCTCATCAAATTTTCTGTCCAAGCTTTCTTGTGACAAAAATGCTTTTGCTCTCTCTAATGACTTAACTTTATTTTCCTCATACATGTAAAGTGCTTTGAGCTCTTCATCCCTCATTTTCATCTTCAGTTGGAGAACCTGCTCATTTTGATACACTGTAGTCAAAAGGTGTTGATTTGGAATGGTTAGCTGGCCATGGGGTTGTTCTCCAATTGCTATATCAAAATTTCCTTGGAAGCCAGGGTAGATGGCCAGTGCCATGGGCATTGCTGAAAAACAAAGAATTTCAATCTGTGATCATTTTCAAAGTCTTCTAATATCATAATTGTCTTTGAAGTTCAAATGAAATATTGGGTTACATCCATGTACCATTGTCCCTTAACAATCTACTACCTTTTTTGGGGAGTTAAAGATTAGTTTCATTTGACACTCTGGTTCATTTTGTTGTTTGTCCACACCAATAGGATCCTACAACTTATTTTGGAAAGATAGTGGGGAGAAGATGTTGGGACCTAGCATGACCAAACCCATTGTTTAACCAACACAGGGAGAGGAGAGGTAAAAATGTAAGCTACATTTAGTCTGTAGTGAAATCTGAACTTTGAGAGTGTCAAAATGATGAGAGGATTTGATCTGACCTATCAACCTAGTCCCTTGACCTCCCAAGGTGGACATGAAGTAGACATTCAATTATTAATATATAATAATAAGTGAATAAATAATTTGAAAGAAGGACAAGAAAAATGGACAACTTGATGGCTCTCAGCTGCTCTCAACCTGACAAAATTGCTTTAACCTTTTTGCCCACAAATGTATGACGTTTCATGCACTCAAAGTCCTTCCAGGGCCGGCATGTACTTACGTTGCAGGAGGTTGTGATGGGCTTCAGTCATGGGGTCTGTCTGATGTAGACCTGCTGCTGCTGTTTCTGCCTCTGCTTGTGATTGCAATTGTACATGTGCTGCTGCTGCTTGTGCCTGTGCATGTGCTGTGGATAGATGGCAACAAACATAAGATGGTGTTATTATATATAGCTACTGCCATTTTTTAGTAAAAATTTGAGTTCTAATCTCATTTTGTAGAAGAACTTTATTGCATGATAATTGTTCATGGTACAAAGTATGGCAAGAATTTGTAAACATAATGTATTAATCCTGGTTAGTTAGTTTTTTTTTTTTTTTTAATTTTGGAGGTTCTGTACTTAAAGACTGTGATGATTATAGAATTGTGAATGCTAAATATTAGCCTAAGAATAAGCAGTGCATGCATTTCTTGGGTTTATTCTGTTGTGTGGCTGGATGCAAACTTAGTTTCAATGCCCGAGTTTGTAGGAAAAAGAGGCATGAGTACTAGTGAGGATCATACATTTGTATTCTTTGTTACTCATAGATCAAAATTACTTAATGTAGAAAAAATAATGATTTGATAGTGATTTTTGCATGATACACCATGACATTGCATGTTGTCAAGTGTCTTATAAACAGGTCTTGTGCATAAATGTGTACTCTGGTACCATTTTTGTGAGTAAGCAACATAATGATTATACAAATTGTCACACATACCTTGAAATTCCCTCCTCTGCTGTTGTTCCAGTTGTTCAGCTTCCTCTGCCAATCTTCCCTTCCCCAAACTTTTTGAAATCTGCACAAGTAACCCCAGGTCACCCTTGCCAATCTTATTGTCTGCCTGCAGCATTTTGAAAATTTCAAGGGCCGACGCATGTTGTACTTTTGCCACTCCAAAAACGTCAGGGACAAGTAGGGTTCGTAGACTTTTGACATCTTCATCGGACAGGTTGTCAGAAATCTTCTGGTAGAGCTTGGTTAGAGGGGAAAGTTGGGCCATGGCTGCTGCCTGGACCTAGCAAGGTTTTCAGGTTTCTGAAAATACATACAAAAAATGATTTGGACTTGAATGGCTTCTCCTGAAATGAATGGCTACAAGTACTCGGATCTTACTAATTCTTAGGCATTTACAAGGTAGCAAAAATTAACTTCTCAACACCACAGCCCACCAAACAGAAGTTAAAATATCAAAACCTTAAATTTTCCTTAATCATGAAAACTCAACAGTTGGTAAGGGCAGTGAGTTGAAAAACAACAAATTGGCCATCCTCACTGTGCACAAAGTGACTTTACAGTTTTCATTTTTAAGGGGCTTCACAAAATCCATTTTAATCAAAATATGTGACAGTCACTAAGGTTCACACAAATTAATGTACAGGTACAGTCCGACGTCATAAAAATCAATGTGAACCGGTTCTTTTGCGTTCATGATGACAATTCCGCAGAAATGTTTTATTCTGAACAGTTGTAGACCAGGTTCAGAGTAAAACGGTTCAGAATAAAACGGTGATTATAGGAACGACCATGCCTTATAACACCGTATAGACTGAAGGAAAGGATCATTAACCCTATATTAGATACCTGGTACAATTCTCAATTCGCTAAAGCCCACCTAGACTGGTCTTATGGGTGCAAGGAACGAATACACCATAGAAATCTCACCTGTTGATTCTGCAACACGGAAATGGTCCACCAGTTTCCTGGGTGTGAATTTGTAACTGTTCAAGTGTGCCCAGGAATGTGGGTTATTTAACCAGAGCTGAATCACTAACTTAAGTTTCATGTACACAGTCACACATCAGACTTTACCAGCTAGTGCTGTTGTGCAAGTTCTACTGTTAGTAGCTGTAACTGAGTGTGCAAATGTTCCAGGACTAAAGCTATCAGCATCACAAGAATTGTAGTTTCCACACCCCAGGATAGAATGGTTGCACCCTGCATGTACGTGATTGGTGCTTTGTTTAGGTCTGTTTACATTTTTCCCAGGGCAGACTGTCCTAATTATATTATGACTGCAAATACTGAACAGTGATGTTTGCCAAAGGTAGCTGTAGCTGTTGACAGAAAGTCACCTGTGCCATTACCTGCACATTGTTAGAACAGATTAACAGATTTTTATTTAAAAAAAAAAAATTTAGAAAAAAAAATCATGAAAACAGAAGGCTGGCCCAGCCTTCTGTTTTCATGATTTTTTTTTCTAAATTTCAGTATTTGCAGTCATAATATAATTAGGACAAAAAAATTTAGAAAAAAAAATCATGAAAACAGAAGGCTGGGCCAGCCTTCTGTTTTCATGATTTTTTTTTTTTGTAAATTTTTTTTTTGGGGGAAAATAAAAATCCGTTAACCAAGAAATTAAATTGGTGTGGCCTTATGTTGTGTATATAACATTCTATTGATATTTATCAAACATATTATCCAAATAAAACAGTGTTTACAAGTACCATACATGACTGTTACTGTAATGACATTTTTGTTGCAAATTTGTCGCCTCCTTTTATTTGTTACCCCATTTAACATTTGGCCAACATACAATATTTTCTTTGAGAGCTTTTTTGGAGAGCGCTTCTACTTTTTTGGTGTAGCGTCAATATACTGCCTATATAGGGCCAGTACAATTATTATATGGCCCTGGGAACAATAAATCACTGTCTAGAACATGCTGGGCAATCATAGCCCAGCACCACAATGCAGCAAACTGCGATGTTTACTCGTCAAAGCATTTTCGTAGATTTCACCCTTCTTTATGTGTATTCCGGACTGAATTCCAGGACCTGTAAATAGTCAAACCCATGTCAGGGGCCTCAATTTACCAATTCACCGTGTTGTATTATTACAGCCAGTAGGTACCCATCTCTGAGTAATGAGGCTGTTGTATGTTCAAAGCGTAATTACCATGGACAGCTCTTTAGTTCACACACTCTGGTTACTTGGATTTGAAGCTTCACCACCATTGTATATGGCTTCACTTTGCACCTATGTACAAAATATACCATGTTAAAAATTAATCATTGATTAGCTTTACTTGATACGACAAGATGCACAGACTCACATTCAAGTAAAACTGTGATCACTGGGTTTATTGTAGAAACTAGAGGTTAAAACAAAACAGTAAGATGTGTAAATAGCAATGGGTGCATTCAGGGACACCCTTCATTAAATGTCCTTGTCGCATTGAGAAATCAGGCTTTGAGATTTTTAAAGCTTTTATTAATCTATTAGAAAAGTATTGATTGGCTATATATTAGCTAACAAAAACCAATGACATTTATGTCTCTGAAGTCTTGCTATGTACATTACACAGTTTTGTTGTAATTCTTCATGATCAGCATTAAACAGGAATTTGTGGAATCCTCCAGGACTCGTCTAATGACTGTGATTGCCGGTGGACAAGCTCAAAATTGGAATGGCAATAAAACATTTGATAATATATAATTGACATCACAACATAATACTTAACTTTATGCACACTACTTAATGGCTCTGTTGCTCTTCAGAATGTACAGGTTGCAACAAGACATGCAGACATACATGTACAAGGGAGACTATTATTACTATTGTATCTATTGTAGACAGTACATGTAAAACAACAGATAGGGTACAATATGGAAAATGAATCCTACAAAATCTTAAACAAATGGTTTAAAGTGGTTCAATATTCAAACAAGAAATGCAACACTGGATAGCTGGCTAATAGTATACTAGTGTCCTTGATAAGAGTCTTTCCAACACTGTCATCAATATGATGACTTTGTTTTATACATGCCTGCAAGCAGCATATCTAATACATGAAGGTTACTGTGACTATCTAATGACATAATGGAAATGATGTTAGTTAAGTTATCATTGGTAGAGTAAAGACACAAACATATTCATAGTTTTAATTGATTTTGACCACCTCTTTGTGTTGGTAATATTTAGTCAAATCAAGCCATCTATTAGCACCAACTCATGTTAGTTACAGTTCAGTTTCTTTTACTGCTTGTATCTAAAGTTAAGGCAGGATAAAGTATTAAACTTTGATTCAATCAAATAATGTCACAACAAAAGACAAAAGTTGTGTAGACGACCTGATCCCATCTTAAACATGTACAAAGGAATGGTAGGAAAATTGTAAAATTTACAAAAAGTTCACATTGAATGATATTATGAACATCAAGGAAGATCATATCTGGACCTCTAATATATCTTATCACAAAAGTCTCATTTTGCAGAGATTCAGAACAAAAAGTACCTGTTACAGTAGCACTTACAGGAAAATGAAACCTACTGAGACCAGCTTAGTCCCAACATTCTCCTTACTGACCACATTCCTGTATCCTAGACGTTTCAATCTGTTACATATATCTGTACTTCCTGATACAGTTGTCATCACTATCAGCTACAAACACATGTCCATCCTCTGTCACAGCCACCCCGAGGGGCCCCTTCAGTTTGTCCCCATCACTGCTGATGTTGGCCACCCAGGTGCCGTCTGGACGGAACACCTGAAGCTTCCCATCCCCACTGCTACCCAGAACTATGTTCCCCCTGCTGTCAGCTGACACCCCTGTAGGGCACAACATGTCCTGTGGCTGTCTGCCCTCCTGACCAAACTTTTGTTTGAAGTTCAGATTCTTGTCAAACACCTGAACACTGTGGTTGCCTGTATCTGCCACAATGATGTTGTCTTCTTTATCCACACAGACAAAACATGGCATGTCAAACTTCCCCTCCCCCTGTCCCTGCCCTCCCACCTGTTTCACCAGTGTCCCATCTGCCTCAAACAGGAAGATGCTGTGTTTGCCCCAATCAGCTACAACAACCCTCCCACCCCTCTGTACTGCCAGGCCCCAGGGCCGTGAGCAATATTCACCCAGAGGAAATTTGTGCAGCAATTCTCCTGATGGGGAAAATTTCATCACTTCATTCCCAGAGTTCACCACTATGGTGCCATCGGTCTGAACTGTAAGTCCTATAGGGAAAGTAGTAGAAAAGGTATGACAAAAGTTCCCTCTCAGATCAAACGCCTGAACATGATGGTTAGCATAATCAGCCACATACAGCCTGTCCCCCCTGACTGCTACATCAAAAGGATTGTGAAACTGCCCCTGCTGGCGGCCCCACTGCCCAAACCTCAGTACAGGGTTGTTACTGCCCACATCTACAGTGAGAGAACCCAGGTCCTTCTTACCCCCCATACAGACCCCCAGTGTGTGTTTCCCTGAAGTCTGAGGTCTCCACTCTCCACCCCAGACCCTCCTAACTCTGCTGGTTTGGCCCTTCCCTGCAGCTAGTGGGGGACTAGTGTGTGCTGTAGTCTGTATCAGGGTGGTTTTGCCCTGAGGGGAGGTCACCTCTACCTGTGGTGCAACATTCCCACTTGTTAGACCCACAGTATCAGGTGTGACTGTAACAGAGCAGTACAGACTCTCCACTACTGGACCTTCTATATCAAGCACAGACAAGGAACCTCCAGAAACCTGGGATAAGCTACAGGGTCTGAAGGTCACTCTTGTATGACTCTCCAAACTCCTGTTGCCTGTTTGCTGCAAGGATAGTTTCTGAAACCTTTCTTCAATTTGTTGCTTTAAGGTGAAAAATTCTTTGTCATCTTTACAGTCTAAAATCTTTTCACAGAATGTAACATCTTCCTTGGTCTTTCCAAGCTCTGTTTGCAATCTCTTTTTTTCCTGACTCAGTTCCCCTTTCCTGTCTCCATTGCATTTTTGCACCTTAGTGATCATTTCCTGCTCTTCTTGCTTTAGTTTTGACCTCAACTTCTTGTAGTGTTGCTGGATTTCCTTCTCTACTTCCTTACAGTTCTCCTTTGTAGCTGCGATTTCCCTGTCAAGGTTCTCCATTCCTTGGGTAATCCTGGAGATGGCTGCTTCTGCTTCTGCTTTGTATCGTGGTGCTCGTTTTCTTCCTACCAAAGGAAAAGATGGACAGTATACAATCATGTAGTCACGAAGTTTGCCCCACTATTGTATGATCCATTAAATGCGAAATCTTAGATGACAGGCAATGATATCACAAAGCATATTCTTATAAACATTTATCACATATATTCTTACTTTCACACGCTCAATGATGATTAAAGTCTGAATGGTAAGCCATCCTGAAAGCTGATCATCTGCTTTTCTCAAATAGAGAAAGTGGTTTCACCTTCAGACAAGGTCATGTGGCTCCCAGCTGATGCGTAGCCTGAATCTGATGACAGAACGCTTCCTGACGACATGGTGCTTGCCACTGACTGGACGCTTGCAATGGACCAAATGCTTTCTGCCCATTCTTGTCTGGAAGTGTCCAGTGATGCCGGCTGTGACGTCACCTGTTCCACCTGCTCTTCCTCAAGATGCTGTAGATCACCTGTGACAAGTTGAACATGTACAAAATTGAACTTAAGCTTTCAACACTTCTATCATACCTGTTTGACTGTAAATAGCACATTTCAATCCCAGAGAGCCATAAAACTTTGAAAAGCACATTTGGCATATTTTAGTGATATTAGCTCAGGATGCAGCATATTGACTCTTAACATAAATAACCAGTATCAAATTGATAAATATGAAATTTAATAACAGTGCATTGCCAAGTTGTGTAGGTTTTTGTTGGAGTACATCCTGTTCATTCTGTAAATCTTTTGCCTCTGAATTATTAGTGGCTTAAACCCAGAGGATTTTCCCATACAAGGAAATTGCCCTTTTCAGCATTCCATATGTAAATTTTTCTGTACCTTTCTTGAAGTAGTCCCTCCAAGCCCTGACGTCCTGCTCCAGCACCAGAGTCTTCACCACCAGCTGGTCTCCTCCCTCCAGGCCCCGCATCTCCTCAGTCAGCAGCAGCTCAGACAGGGTGGTGGAGAGATCCCCGCTTGTGCAGGAACCCCAGAAATGCTCAAATTTGGGTTCAGATTCAAATGTCAGAAACATAATAACGCAACCCCTGTATGTACTGACTATGATGGCATGTTGTTCTTCCACTTTGGCCCAAAGCTCATCAAATTTTCTGTCCAAGCTTTCTTGTGACAAAAATGCTTTTGCTCTCTCTAATGACTTAACTTTATTTTCCTCATACATGTAAAGTGCCTTCAGCTCTTCATCCCTCATTCTAGTCTTCAGTTGGAGAACCTGCTCATTTTGATACACTGTGGTCAAAAGATGTTGATTTGGAATGGTTAACTCACGGCCATGGGGCTGTTCTCCAATTGCTATATCAAAACTCCCTTGGAAGCCAGGGTAGATCGCCAGGGCCATGGGCATTGCTGAAAAACAAAGAATTTCAATCTTTGATTATTTTCAAAGTCTTCTAGTATCATAATTGTCTTTGAAGTTCAAATGAAATATTGGGTTACATTATGTACCCTTGTCCCTTAACAATCTACCTTTTTTGGGGAGTTAGATATTAATTTCACTTGACATTGGTTCATTTTGTTGTTTGTCCACACCAATAGGATCCTACAACTAATTTTGGAAAGATAGTGGGGAGATAATGTTGGCACCTGGCATGACCAAACCCATTGTTTAACCAAGACAGGGGGAGGAGAGGAGAAAATGTAAGCTACATTTAGTCTGTAGTGAAATCTGAACTTTGAGAGTGTCAAAATGATGAGAGGATTTGATCTGATTCAATAACCTATCAACCTAGTCCCTTGACCTCCCAAGGTGGACATGAAGTAGACATTCAATTATTAATATATAATAATAAGTGAATAAATAATTTGAAAGAAGGACAAGAAAAATGGACAACTTGATGGCTCTCAGCTGCTCTCAACCTGACAAAATTGCTTTAACCTTTTTGCCCACAAATGTATGACGTTTCATGCACTCAAAGTCCTTCCAGGGCCGGCATGTACTTACGTGGCATGAGGTTGTGATGGGCTTCAGTCATGGGGTCTGTCTGATGTAGACCTGCTGCTGCTGTTTCTGCCTCTGCTTGTGATTGCAATTGTACATGTGCTGTTGCTGCTTGTGCCTGTACATGTGCTGTGGATAGATGGCAACAAACATAAGATGGTGTTATTGTATATAGCCACTGCCATTTTTTAGTAAAAATTTGAGTTCTAATCTCATTTTGTAGAAGAACTTTATTGCATGATAATTGTTCATGGTACAAAGTATGGCAAGAATTTGTAAACATAATGTATTAATCCTGGTTAGTTAGTTGTTGTTGTTTTTAAATTTTGGAGGTTCTGTACTTAAAGACTGTGATGATTATAGAATTGTGAATGCTAAATATTAGCCTAAGAATAAGCAGTGCATGCATTTCTTGGGTTTATTCTGTTGTGTGGCTGGATGCAAACTTAGTTTCAATGCCCGAGTTTGTAGGAAAAAGAGGCATGAGTACTAGTGAGGATCATACCTTTGTATTCTTTGTTACTCATAGATCAACTAAATATAGAAAAAATAATGATTTGATAGTGATTTTTGCATGATACACCATGACATTGCATGTTGTCAAGTGTCTTATAAACAGGTCTTGTGCATAAATGTGTACTGGTACCATTTTTGTGAGTAACCAACATAATGATTATACAAATTGTCACACATACCTTGAAATTCCCTCCTCTGCTGTTGTTCCAGTTGCTCAGCTTCCTCTGCCAATCTTCCTTTCCCCAAACTTTTTAAAATCTGCACGAGTAACCCCAGGTCACCCATGCCAATCTTATTGTCTGCCTGCAGCATTTTGAAAATTTCAAGGGCCGACGCATGTTGTACTTTTGCCACTCCAAAAACGTCAGGGACAAGTAGGGTTCGTAGACTTTTGACATCTTCATCGGACAGGTTGTCAGAAATCTTCTGGTAGAGCTTGGTTAGAGGGGAAAGTTGGGCCATGGCTGCTGCCTGGACCTAGCAAGGTTTTCAGGTTTCTGAAAATACATACAAAAAATGATTTGGACTTGAATGGCTTCTCCTGAAATGAATGGCTACAAGTACTCGAATCTTAGGCATTTACTTGGCAGCAAAAATTAACTTCTCAACACCACAGATAACCAAACAGAGGTTAAAATGTCAAAGCCTCAAATTTTCCTCAATCATGAAATTGACTCAACAGTTGGTAAGGGCAGTGAGTTGAAAAACAACAAATTGGCCATCCTCACTGTGCACAAAGTATCAAAGAGACCTTTGACCTTACAGTTTTCATTTTCAAGGGGCTTCACAAATCTATGTTAATCAAAATATGTGACTAACGTTAACACAAGTTAATTATAGGTACAGTACAGAATATGATACTGCTTTAGATTTTTGCCCCATAACTGGTTTTCACAAGTCTTAAGACGAGTATAAAAACTCACCTGTTAAAGTTGGCTGTGGACCTTGGACATACTGGTCTGTGAGCATGTATCTCAGAGCATGCTGGGAAACCTGAGTTAATATTAACTTGACCTGTTTCCACAGCCAATAATATTAACTAGTCTGCTTCCCAGACTGAGGTCACACGTACACAGTCAGTCACATGCCAGACGATAACAGCTATTGTAAATGCATTAAGTTTGCGGGGATTTAATTTCGCGTTAGGGAGAAAATGATGTGTTTGCGGTGGTTTTAAGCTAATGTTTTAACAGCCAGTCAAAAACCAAGATAGCCATAAAATGGCCATGATTGTTGTGTACTGAAGAGACTTTGACCCTTATTTTGTGCTCCATTCCGACCAATTGACTGTGTAGTTACACTGTGGTGACTGCTATTCAGAGATTATTATGTCACTGAAGCCAACATAGAATGATCTAACAGGTAAGGAAAGAATATGGCATAGAATCCTCACCTGTTATAATGTTGGGTGTGGAACCTGGATATCCAGTTTCCTGCCAGGTAATAATTGTTCGGCCCAGAAATGTGGGTTAATATTAACCAGCCTGCTTCCCAAACTAAGGTCAAAGTGCACACTCAGTCACATACCAGACTTGTCACAGTGGTAAAAGTACAGAATCTGATGCAGTTTAATGTAAGCGTGCAAATATTTCATAAGGTGCTCTTAAATCCTACTAGATTTATCTATAACAACATCCATTGTACAGATACAAATGGTAAAAACTCATCATTTTATTGCAGCTAAATAGTTATTGACATAATCAATAATGAAGTGACATTGGATAAGTTGAAATGATCTTTTTTGTAAATGGTTTAACTGAGAACTAAAGTACGTAAAACAGTCAAATATGCTTGGTACTTAACAATCAATTAGTCTACCGTAAGACTTAAGTTACTACCAGTAACTTATTACATTATTCTGTAGGATATGAGAATTTGCTTTCGATCATGCATTACCACGTCCTATTCAATACACAGAAATGCAGATAAACCTTTTCATCATTTGTTCCAAATGCTCACTTACCAAAATTGTAACTAACATTAATGTTTATTGTTAGAAGTCCCTTAGATTTTTGGGTTATTTTCTGGCATGTCCGTCATTCTTCTAGTATTTTTTGCTATCTATGCAGTAGTTGCCACAATTATTAAGTTTGCAACAATTGTTAAGCACTAAACTTCAGAAAAAACATTTTATACATAATAGAACTAATTACAACATGCTATTCTGTCAACATTCAGTACTTCTGGTATCTTGTTACTTCACATTACAAAAAATTGCAATACTAAGTCTTGATTATAATTCAATCTATTGAGACATTTAATAATGTTACAAGTTACATGTGGGACCTTCACAACAGGATGATGATGATGATGATGATGATGATGATTATGATGATGATGAATGTTACAAGTACCACAAGTAGATAGTAGAGGGTCAAAACAGAACCACACATAACAGAACTATTATTGATGAATCAAAGAAAGTCATGATGTGAAAGGTTAGGAAAGAAGGACAGAAAAGCTGTCAGACTTAAGTATATAAACTGCCCTGGCTCCTTCTTTCAACATGTTTTAACAAAATTTTTAGACAAAACTGTCATCTGTTTTGAATAGACTCATTAAGGGTAATATCTGCTAGAAAAAATTATAGTAAGTGTAACACTTATTATAAGTGAGTAATAAGGGAATGACAGCCTCCATCTCTGGGACATTCTGTACGGTTACATGTATCTGTACTTCCTGATACAGTGGTCATTAGTATCAGCTACAAACACATGTCCATCCTCTGTCACAGCCACCCCGTGGGGTGCGTTCAGTTTGTCCCCATCACTGCTGATAGTCGACACCCAGGTGCCATCTGGGCGGAACACCTGAAGCTTCCTGACATGTTCTTGTGATTCTGATGAATCCATAACTACACAAGACCGACTGCCTCCATTTGCCAGAACTATGTTCCCCCTGCTGTCAGCTGACACCCCCTTAGGGCCCCACATGTCCTGTGGCTGATATCCCTTCTGACCAAACTGGTGTTTGAAGTTCAGATTCCTGTCAAACACCCGAACATGGTTGCACGTTATACTTACCGTAATGACGTTGTCTTCTTCGTCCACACAGACAGTAAGTACCTCGTCAGCTATCTGTGACTTCCCCACCAGTGTCCCATCTGCCTCAAATAGGTAAATGGGGCTGCTATTATCAGTTACAACAACCCTCCCATTCCTCTGCACTGCTAGGCCATACACATATAGGCCCGGATCTATGCAATATCCATCCAAAGGAAATTTGTTTATCAGTTCTCCTGATGGTGAGAATTTTCTTACATCCTTCATAGTTTTCACCACAATGGTGCCATCAGCCTGAACTGCAAGTCCTCTTACAAGACATTTAGTGGCTGTGGTTTGTGTAGAAAATGAATGACGAAAGTTCCCACTGAGATCAAACACCTGAACACGGTGGTTGTTAGTATCAGCCACATACAGCCTGTCCCCCCTGACTGCTACATCTAATGGCCAGGCAAACTGCCCCTGCTGGCTGCCCTTCTGCCCAAATCTCAGTACAGGGTTGTTACTGCCCACATTTACAATGACAGAACCAAGGTCCTGCTGGTTGCCAGACTTTATTACTGGGTTATTACTGCTTACATATACACTGAAAAAGATCTTTGTTATTTCACTCCCCATAGAAAGCCTCAGTGTGTGTTTCCCTGAAGTCTGAGGTCTCCACTCTGCACCCCAGACCCTCCTAGGCCTAACTCTGCTGGTTTGTCCCTTCCCTGCAGCTAGTGGGGGACTAGTGTGTGCTGTAGTCTGTATCAGGGTGGTTTTACCTGTGTGAAGCCAGTCGGGAGGAGGGGAGGTCACCTCTATCATTGGAGCAACATCACTACCTGTTGGACCCACAGTGCTGTCAGTTGTGACTGTGACAGAGCAGGGCAGACTCTCTACTGCCGGTCCTTCTATATCAATTGTGAGCCTAGTATGTGTAACATTTACAGACAAGCAACCTACAGAAATATTTGATAAATTCATGGGTTGGAAAGACACAATCCCACCAGCTACAATTACCCTGCTACCTGTTTGCTGTGAAGCCAGCAGCTGGAGCCTTTCTTCCATTTGTTGTCTTAGAAATAATAGTTCTGTGTTGCTATTGCGATCTAAAACATTTTGGCAGAACACAAGCCCTTCCTTTGTCTCCCTTAGTGCCCTCTCCTTTTCCTCTTTGTTATGAATGAGTCCATCTTTTTTGTCCTTCCCAAATCTGCGCACCTGGGTGATCATCTCCTCTTTTTCCTGCTCAAGTTTGGACATTAGCTTTATGTAGTGCTGTTGGATTTGCTTCTCTACTTGGTCACAGTTCCCTACTGTTTTTGTCAGTTCTCTGTCCAGGTTTTCCATTTCCCAATTTATCGTATAGACTTTTGCCTTGTTTTTTTTCATCAGACCTTCTATGAAGTTTTTATATTCTGGTACTACTTTGTCCAATTCTTTTGGGTCATGCTTTTCTCCTGGCCTGTCCTTGTGATTGTCTACAGTACAGTAAATGCAGACCAGACAATCACAGGGCACACAGTAAAAAGTCATACGCTGGTCCTTGTGTGTTGGGCAGTAAATCTGCCTGGCATATTGTGACCTCTTGTTGGCATTGTCAAGGTCATATGAGTCAATGATGACATGGTTCTTGAGTGCAGGTGTGTTCCTGTGGGTGCTGACACAGTTGTTACACAGCAGGAAAGTGCAGTCTCCGCACATCGCCGTAGCTTGGGTGCCCGACTTGCACATCTGACACAGAACACGCGACATCTTACTTTGTCTCAGCTTACTGAAGTCAAGCAGTTTGTTGATGTAGAAGTTACTTTTAAGTTTGTCCACGCCGCCTGCAAATACTGGGCACGGGAGCTTTACATCGGAGCGGCACACAGGGCACTTGAACCTTGTCCCTCCACTGTTGTTGGCAAAGGCTTCCACACATTTCCGACAGAAGGTGTGAAAACAGGGTAGAAGTTTTGGGTCCTCGTACAGACTCATACAAACTGTACAAGTCAGGAACTCCTCATCAAAATCGTCTTCAACACTCGCTGCTGCCATGCCTAAAACAATATTAAAGCACAACATTTTGGGAACTCTTGAAGCAGTAACTTTCGGCAGAATGGCCAGCCAAAATCACTGGCTAAAGTTGAGCAAAGAGAACTTTGACCTTTACCTTTCATGATTGAATTTAGCTTTTCTCCCCTGCAAACTGTGTTAACAAGAAGCTAACTGTAACATGTCTGCCTAAAGAAAACACATCTTAATTTCCAGCAAAAGTTCAGGAATGGTATACTATATCTGTTTGCACAATGATCACAGAAACCAACCTGTTTCTGTTAATGTCGAGTGTGGAACTTGGACTGTTCTATGGACAAGCACAATGTTCTCTCAAAGAATGCTGGGAAAATATGAGTTAATAATTGATATTAGGTCATCAATTTCTTCAGCCAAATCCATATGTACACAGTCAGGCAATGACAAGTGTTTGCTCATACCAGACCTTACACAGTTTTGCTGATCAAGAAGTCCAGTCACCTTACTTTTAATTTATCAAATGTACCATGCTCAGAATATTTCTGATTAAAGTTCTACCAACATTGGGTGTTTTTGAGGCTTGCACGGCCCTTTTTGCAAGATTTTACCCAAGGGGTAGAACGATTACACCCTAGGCTACTCTTACTTCTTATCTGCACATATTTTCAGCCCTAATTACTTAACTCAGAAAGCAAAGTTAACACTTTCACCATATAACAGTTACTGTAACTTGTTACCAATGGTAGCTGTCACCCATGCCATTGTCCGGGAACATTAACAGTGGGGTTGCTCTGACTTTAATAATTATGGAGTTAACCATGCACCTGCATTCATTTTTTAAAGAAGACAAAGTACATAATCTGGTTTAAGCACAATCTAAAGAAGTTTCCAACCAGGTATAAACCTTCTTCCTAGATTATAATGAAAGCTCATCTGTGTTGGTAATAATCATAATACAATGCTAAACTTTCTTCCAACACTCACGGATCGAATTTTCGACGACCACTGTCGCCTTCTTCAGGATCAATAAAGAATTCTGGACACTGAACAGGACTACTCTATGAGAGGTATAAAGGAGGCCATATACATCAGGGCACTCCAGCTGTCACTCAACAGAGACAGTGGGCGTTATAAACTTCCTGGCACGTTTGACCAATTGCTGACGTCACATATCCGCAATGACACGTGTCAATAAAGTCACGTGTCCGTAACTCTCGCGAGTTTACGTTCGGCAGTGATTGGTCATTATTGATCCTGAAGAAGGCGACAGTGGTCGTCGAAAATTCGATCCGTGAATACCTTAGTGTTGGAAGAAAGTTTATCATTGTATTATAAAACCTTCTTCCTGTTGCCTAACCCCAAATCCTAACAAATTTGGTGCCAAACAACCATAGCAGGCTGATGGTTAACTGGCAGGATAGAACCTAAATGCAGTGCTCACACACAGTGTTTTTGGTGATTCTGAATAGCATTATGACCTCCCCCCTTAGTATAATTCTGATCGTGATTATGTAACCAAGTGATCTTAACTTGCCGATAAATTCTCCAACATAGCTGCATAACAACTCTGCAATAGACAATAAAAGATAATGTTCTTTATTCAAAATTCTCCCAGTATTGTATGCCATCAAGTGACCTATTTTGTATGGAGTTTGACACACATCATGATTGTTTTCAATAGTTTTATCACATTCATGATTCTGTTAGTATGTATGCCTAAATGTGTGTCCAGTGGTGTTTATGTGCAGTATTGATATGACGATGACCATGATCTTCATGGTCCCACACCTATATTTCAGTGATGATTATGGACAGTAATGGTCTCACACCTGTGTTTCAGTGGTGTTTATGGGCAGTGAGAAGTACCCGGATGAGAACGCCTTCGACGTCTTCATCAAGAAACATGGCGGCAGCGACAACGCCTCTACAGACTGCGAGAGGGTGAGAGAGTTGTGATCTTACAACTATAAGAATTTTTTTGATCTAAGCTGGATTTGTTATTTTGTACGAGAAACATATTCCTTATCTATGCAAGTTAACAGTTAATCATGCAACTTGATAAGAATTCAAACAGCATCTGCTGTCTTTCATCAATGACTAAACGAGTTACCTGAACTCCAGTTAAGTCACTGACGAAGACAGCGGATTCTGTCTGAAACATCTGACCATTTATTTTATCCAGTTGATTCAGTGATTTTTACCTTTAGAGGCTTGTGTATCTTCTTACCTGGCTGTTTAACCTTCATTGATGATTGCTTATCTGTTTTAGTATGAAAACCCCTGTGTTTGTTTTCAGACAGTTTTCCAGTTTGAGATTCAGAGGAAGTTCTTTAAGGAGGCTCTGGACAGGTGAGCAGCGCTGTTATTACCTGATATGGCCTTAACATTTTTTATCTCTTAGCACCATTCTGGCTGTAAAGTTGAACTGTAATTGCCAAGTTAACACAAAAATTGGACTTACCAAAATTTTAGACTGTTCAACTCCATTCTATGTCAAGAGGAATTAAAGAGGCCATCTACATCCGGGCTTTACAAGCATCTCTCAACAGAGACGGGGGGCGCCACAGACTTTCTGCAACAAATGATCCACTGCTCACTGAGTCATGTGTGCTATCTGCATAACATGACTTCACAGAAGCAGTGGATCGCTCATTTCTTGACAAAGACTGGAGTTGAACAGTAGATCTAGATTTATTTGACTGAGGTTACAAATGTGTGTTCCCCTGCAGATGGGCTCAGTTCTTCATCTCCCCTCTGCTGAAGGTCGACAGTCTGGAGAGGGAGGTCAAGGCTGTGGACAGCGGTGAGACGCAGACTTGTTTGTGTGTTTGCATTTGTTTGATTTGGAGGGGAGAGGAGTCACTCTATCTTGTATAGTTTGGTCAAGACTCAACTGTTGTAAAGCTGAATAGTATCTGTTTGTGTTTACTACACAGTTTGCACACTAAGGTGAATTTGGATTGTTTTATAGTCTATTGTGAATTCACAAAGAGGAGCATTATATCTCTAGGAAGTATTTTGGTTTCTTTAATGATCATCATGATTTCTGAAGGTCAGATTCTTCTGAAATATGAAAGTGTTGTCCCACAACAGATGTCTTCTCCATGGTAAATATTTAATAAAGCTTGATGCTTTATGATATGATAATTGTAAAATCATGTTGATTTTACTTTGAAATTCTTTCCCCCCCTCCCAGAGTTCCAGATGAACCTGCCCGTGGACAGCTTCAGGAAGCAGCAGCTGTTCTCCACCATGGTCAAGGTCGGACATCCTATGGCCAAGTTCATGTGGGGTCAGTAGGGGTCAGGTTCATATGGGGCCAGTAAAGCAAGGGGCAAACACAATGTTAGAAGAATCATCTCAACCATCATGATGGTAATTTACATTCAGCCTTACAGCTTAATGGTTTAACAGTGCTGTATTTGAATTACAGTCTCTGCCACATAAGGCACATCTGCAAGCTAACTTAAAGTAGAAGAATTAGAATCCTGCCTCCTGTCTCTTGTGTTCTGATTCTATATTCCGTGTACTGAGTTCTGTGGTCTGAGTCTGAGTTCTGTGGTCGGAACAACATAATACAATTAGTACAGCATGAAAGATCACTCTTATTATACCTTAAATTTTGTTTCTGCCCCCCTGTCCCAGGAAACCTGGCGTCCCTGAAGCAGCAGCCGGAGGAGCGGGGTATCAACGTGCACCAGCGGCTGGGCGAGTTCAGACGGAGGTTCTACTCCGCCCAGTACATGACTCTGGCCGTGCAGTCCGCAGGTGGGAAGCTTAACTCTTCTTTTGTCATGGGGAGATTGATAAGCCTAAGTTTTTGTTTTAGCCTTACCTCAAACATGGTTTACTGTTGGCTTCTTTGTGATTCTTTAGATGAAACAAGGACCACTTTTCAAGCTCTCTTTGAAAGTCTGTCAATTCTGATGACAATAAATTACTTTCAGATCAGAAGTTATTCCCGGCACTGCTTGACAATGTTACATATTACATACTGAATTAAAGGAAACTTTTCTTTGTATTCATGACTGCTGATCTAGGCGATGACATTAGGTGATAACAAACTGGTTCTGTATTTATAAGTCCATGTTTTTTCACCACAGAGTCCCTGGACACACTGGAGGAGTGGGTCAGAGAAGTCTTCTCTGCAGTACCCAACAAGTATGCTAGAGGTCCTTCTTTTGCTTATCAATAAGAAATTGCCATTGATTTCCAATTGATATCTGTTTTCTTTCATGCCATCATTTTCCATGATTATAAGTCATAGAAACAACTGCTCAATACCTTGTTGTCTGCCTTTTTTCCAGTGGTTGTCCTGCTCCAAACTTTGATGACTACAAGGTATTACAATAGGAATTTATACTGAATGCCGTGTGATACAGCAATGCCCCTAAATTTGTTTGTTCCATCCATACTTCTGATAATGTTGTTTGAAGAAAAATGACTCCTAAAGAAATGTTAGGATAATAATCATTGAACTCTCTAATGTTGCAGGACACCTTTGATACCCCCAACTTCTACAAGCTGTACAAAAGTAAGGATATTGTCAAATCTCCTTAGAAGAAGTGTTTGGACTGTTACTTGGGTAAATGATAGATGCAAAAATAGACACAAAGAGTTTGACCATGTATTGCTCTGTTAGTTGTGTGGACATACCATCCCTCACTGAAGTAATCGAATTTGATAATAAGCAGGTAAACTATGTTTGTGTACCATGATATGTTAACTTTCCATGGCTCTGCATTTTCACTTTCTCTGTCATGATCAAGAAGAGCCAGATGTATCATCACTCCATCCTTGTTAGTCATGTAGATAAGTAAAGTAAACTCATCTGTTCCTGTCCCCCTGCAGTGGTGCCAGTGAAGTAATTAAGTTAGCAGCTGAACAATGTTTAAAATTTGTCTTTTTCATGACTCCATCCTTGTTAGTACACATAGATAAGTAAGGCAAATTCATCCATCCTTGTCCCCTGCAGTGGTCCCTGTGAAGTCCGTGAACCAGCTGGAGATCACCTGGTCTCTGCCCTGCCAGATGAGGCACTACAGGTCAGGGGTCATGTTGTACTACTGAGTGTTTTGTCCTCAAGTTGTGCTATTCATCTAGTATGCACATCTGACATCTGTATTCTTAACAGTAGAGATGATAACTGTGCATAGACTCCTGTGCTTGATCATTTTAAGTAGGTGTCTACCATTTGGATGCTAAGAGTGGTGACTCTAAGGCTGCTTAGACCAGGTGTCTTTACAGTAGTTTCTATAAAAGGTGACTCTAAGCACTACAGGTGAGTCACAAAGTACTGAGTCTTTTGGCCTGTTTTGCTGAAGGGTAGGATTTTGTGCTTGTGATTATTATGCTATAAGTAGAGGCCTACCACCTGTATGCTAACAGTGGTGACAGGCACTGAAGAGCAGCTTTGGCAGCTTTCTTCACAGCAGTCTCCATAAAAGGTTACTCTAGAAAAAAGCTGTCAATCACGCCCTTATTTCTCCCCCCAGAGTGAAGCCGCTGCACTACCTGGGCTGGCTGCTAGGGCACGAGGGGACCGGCAGCATCTTCAACCTACTCAAGAAGAAGTAAGGATTTCATTCCTTGACCAGTGAATAACTTTGAAGTAATGACACAATGCAGCTATATATCTTATATATGTCTAAGAGAATTATCATAAACTGGCACTCAGCACACATTGAATCTTGTTTCTAAAGTAGACAATCACTTTTACACTAAGATCATTTTCATTTTCTTTCTTTTGTTATGATTGACACGTGTCAAACTGTACATCATACAATATCTACAGCTAACTGAGAATTTTGTGAACACGTTGTAACTGACTGTCCTGTGTTTCAGAATGTGGGCACTGGGGCTGTACGCAGGTAACAACGAGCTGGGGTTCGAGCACAACAGCACCAACGCTGTCCTCAACGTCGTCGTGGTTCTTACAGACGACGGGCTCGCTCACGCCAAGGAGGTGAAGGCTTAAAGATATGTTGCTTGTGCTGAAGGACAATCTGTTTCTTTTTCTCTGGTGTTCCAACTGTTGATGACTTCTCTGTTAATATAATTGTTAACTAACCATATGCGTTAAAAGTTTGTCTGTAGCTGTATCCAAGTCTATCATCAATAATAAGTTATGTTTGAACTACGTAGGCTTATGTAGCATCTGTTCTTTTTTGTTTCAACTTGGAACTTGGAAATTTCCTGTTAGTGAAAATTCCTTATATTTGCTTTTGCAACATCAATCATTCGCGAGCATCAGGAACTGATGCATAGCGGCTACAGACATGCGTAGCTAGGTCACGCCAGGTTTGTCTGCTCTCGGCGTAGACCCTCCAGTCGGTTCTTGCTCTTGCAACATGAAGCAGATGAATTGAGAACGGTAATTTGAAAGTATACTTCAAGTCTTGAAAAATGTCGGTTCTGTTGTTGTTTGTTGCAGGTGATCACAATAGTGTTCCAGTACATCTCCATGCTACAGAGAATGGGGCCCAGCCGGAGAGTTTATGAGGAGATTCAGACTATCGAGGACAAGGACTTCAGGTTCAAGGACGAGGTCAGTATGTGAACTTGGCTTATATTCTCATTTTGCTTATATTCTCATTATGATGCATGTAATTCAAACTGATCATGTTTCCCTCCCCAGACGGACCCTATAGACTATGTGGAGAACGTGTGTGAGAACATGCAGATGTACCCGCCCCAACACTACCTCACAGGGGACATTCTCATGTTTCAGTATGATCAACAGGTAAGTCACATGTAGTTCCTTCAGGTAAGTCACACCTGCACACATGTCAACTCTACCTCACCAGGGACATCCTTATGTTTTTGTACAAAAGTTAAGTCGCACCTGTAAGGGCCCATCTGTAATCACCTGTGCTCGCCCCGACACTGACAGAAGTACTTTTTGTCTCAGACCTGGTTCTAATTGTTATTTAGATAAAACAACCAAAAAATTGAACTGGAATTCCTTCTTTTACTGTATGACACTGGCCTCTATATGATAGTGTACAGCATTGATATCAAATTTTGCTCTCAGTCTTTTTCTTTGCTGTATGTCCCCTCCAGGTGCTAGCGGAGGTGCAGAACCTGCTGACCCCTGACCGGGCCAGCCTGCTGCTGGTGTCACCACAGTTCAAAGGGGAATGTGATCTCAGGGAACGCTGGTTTGATACCCCCTACTGTGTCTCAGGTGAGAACCACTGGAACTCTGGTTTGATGTCCCTTCAATTCAAGCTTTCCCCTAAGCAAAAACTTTAAGATAAAAGAATTACCTCAGGGATTGAAATTGAGATTGTCTTGTTTTCTTGCAGACATTCCCAATGACTGGAAGGAAGCATGGAAAGGTATGTCCTTTCAGTCATTACTATATTAAGCCAATTTTAACATGACTTAGAAATCCTTCATGGAACTTTGCTGCGCCATGTATTTTTGATGACCACAGCTGATTTTCCTGTTTCAGATCTCCCAGAGAACCCGGAGCTCCACCTGCCTGCTGAGAACAGGTTCATAGGTCAGGGAACTCAGTTGAATACTCAAAAATTTCTCTGTGCTTTATTGCAAATTCTGTGCCTCAAATCTGTAACTGGACATTCACTGATGGCCAAATATCTACTGGTAGGCAACTTTCATATGTTAAAGGCAATTGCTTGTATTACAATCAAAACTGTGATACATTGCTATGATTGCAATAGATATACATGTATCAATAACTGAAGCACCTTCAAGTGCACTGAAGTATTGATGTCTTTTGTCTCTGACAGCAAAGGACTTTTCACTTAAGGAACATGATCTTAAAGACTCCAAGGTATGTCTTTAATGTCTTCTGCTCTTCACATCTTAGATAACGCTTCTAGGTTTGTGACTTTTTTAATGACTTTTTGAAGTTGATTGAGCAATTTGCACATTTTGTGTTCTTCCTCTTTATTTGATTATATCCTAACATATTAACCAATTGATATATTCTCTGATAGATACCAACGTTATAAAGATACAGTTACCAGACAGAGATTTATTTTCCTGACTGCCCCCCCCCCCCCTTCCTGCAGTACCCAAAGAAGATCCTGGACACCCCCCAGAGCAGATTATGGTACAGGCCGGACACAAAGTTCCACCAACCCAAAGGTACATGTACATACCACTGACTGATGACAAGTTGTTCTCTAAAATCCTGTATATGTTTATGGTTATTGAAATCTCAATAATGTTAATTGATCAATTGATGACTGAATTGTATTAGATATTTGAAGATAATTTAAAGTGATTTTGCTTTGAAATTCAGATATTTTGAACTTGATTTACTAAACTTAGTTTTCTGTCATTTTCCCAGCTTATGTACATTTCTACCTCAAGTCCCCTCTCATAGGAAGAACTCCACAAAGGTAGGGGATGGTTTTACTCTCAAACTTGTGCTGAGGATTTGTGGTCCTCATGAGGAAAAAAATCATTTAAGTCAAGAAAGAGAGGTACTCAACCAGGATATTGCACTGCAACCATAGTAACAGTTACAAGTTACACATATATTCTTGGATGAATGTCTAACATTATGTAGATATAACAGAAAGTGTGAAACATGTTCCAAAGCTGTTTGTGAATCGCATGTTTGCTGATGATCATGAACCACAATGTAAATGTTTCCCCCCTGTTCCAGTGTTGTTCTGCTGGACCTGTTCCTGAATCTGCTGGCCCAGAACCTGACAGCCGTGGCGTACGACGCTGATGTCGCACAACTCTCGTAAGTCTAGTGTACATGCACACTAGTCACTCTGCAATGGTCATACTTACACTATTATGCACCAACCTGTCCCTGGTGCTGAGTGGCACTCCCACATACACAGTGAACCTGCTGGGACACAACTAGTGTAGGTCTGATCCACACATATGCTGATGTGTGTTTTGTACTGGTCACTTTCAGACTTACTCAGCTACACACACCCTCTCCTTGGTGCTGAATTACATTCGCACTAACACTGCTTCCAAGTTTTGGTATTGAACAAAACATTCACTGTAACTTTTAAGTCCCTGAAGCTGAATGACATTCACCCCACTACCCTGTGCTCATTGCACTTTTTTGAGTTATGTTATTATTGTATAAAATTCTGATTGAAATGCTGCATATTAACCAGAATTTGTGTTATTTCATAGGTACAAGTTTGTTGCTGAAGACTCTGGGATGGTCATCAAACTTAGTGGCTTCAATGAGAAGCTGCCTGTAAGTCCATGGTTTTCCTTTGGTCAGATTTATATTTGCGGGGTGTCTGCAAAAAAAATGAATTGTTCCTTTGGTATTGGTGAAGAGGAATAAGATTTTCTTTTGGTAGCAGATAGATGTTTTCCTATGGGTGTAAAAAAAAATTGCATTTTACATTTTCCAATATATAACTAAAAGGTATCAAAGTTAAGTTAGAGTATGACCTAACCCCTCACATGTTGCATACACCTCCTCCCCCTTCCTTAGCTGCTGTTTGAGACAATCGTTGACTACATGGCAGACTTCAGTGTGTCTGAGGAAATGTTCCAGGCTGTTAAAACTCAGCTGAGACGTTCTTACTACAACCACGTCATCAAACCCATGCAGCTCGTCAGGTACATGTTTCAGATGAGCCCAAAATATATCTTACCTTCATCAACGTGCTACTCAGATGGTTACCTTAGTTACTGGAAGTACTTCAGATGAAAGATTATGTGTTCGTGCCTTTTCAAATTCAAAGAAATGGGGATGTGATGAGTAACTATGGTAAATGAAGGAGGTAATGCATGTTTAATGTTTATAGTGTCCTATCCTCCCAGTTTAGAAGACATGAAGTCTTTACATGTCCATGTTTCTGCAGAGACGTTCGTTTGTCCATCCTGGAGAAAACCAAGTGGACGACGCTGGACAAGCGGCAGGCGATGCGCCCCCTGGAGAGGGAGGATGTACTGCAGTTTGTTGATCAGTTCAGGAGGAAGCTGTACGTGGAGGGGCTGGTACAGGGGAACTACACACACAAGGTGGGACTTAAAATCTTACTATAGCTACATTGTGATAACCCCCCTCCCCACTACAACCTTCTGATAAAACAGCCATTAAGTGCATTGTTGTGGTGTTAAAGGATAAATAGACAGAAAGTACCATTGTCTGCATATGTACAATGAGAGTGTGTCTTTTGTATGGAGTGATTGTCAGTCAATGTCTTCATATCTGTGGAAGTAATTCCAACTGAAAACTTTCTCTTCCTTCCTTGCAGGAGGCTCTGAAGTTTGAGGAATATCTCGTACGGTGAGTTCAGTCGATTTGCATGGTCATAGTTTCTACATCTACATATGATACAGCATTTATAATTTCTGTCATGCAAAGGATTGTTTTGAGATTCCATATTCCTAGTGTCTTTCTGTTACATCTTGTCTGTACTTTTATATATTACTTGCCTCTCAATAAGCTATCTTGTGGCCCCAACCCCCAGACCCTGATAGTTTGTCTGTGATTGATGCATGTTTTTCTGCCTCACAGTGAGCTGAGCTGCGTCCCCGTACCCACTGAGTGCTTATGTATAGGTTTAATGTTTTAACCCAGTAAGCTATCCTGCAGGCCTATTTCCCTGATAGTTTGTCCGTGTTTCAGTGTGTCATTTTCTACCCCTCAGCAAGCTGTCCTGTGCCCCCCTGCACCAGACCCTGATAGTTTCTCTGTGATTGATGCATGTTTTTCTGCCCCACAGTAAGCTGTCCTGCGCCCCTGTCCCCCGTACCCTGCTGCCAGGCTTGAGGGTGATGCAGGTCCCCTGTATGTGAGACACACAGCTAATGTCCATGCTTAGTGTACTATGTTTAATGTTTGTTGTATTTGCCCCTCAGTAAGCTATCCTGCGCCCCTGTCCCCCGTACCCTGCTGCCAGGCCTGAGGGTGATGCAGGTCCCCTGTATGTGAGACACACAGCTAATGTCCATGCTTAGTGTACTATGTTTAATGTTTGTTGTATTTGCCCCACAGTAAGCTATCCTGCGCCCCTGTCCCCCGTACCCTGCTGCGGGGCCTGAGAGTGATGCAGGTCCCCTGTGAAGTTTGTCCATGCTTAGTGTACTATGTTTTATTGTTTGTTGTACATTGTATTTGCCCCCCAGTAAGCTGTCCTGCGCCCCTGCGCCCCTGTGCCCCGTACCCTGCTGCGGGGCCTGAGGGTGATGCAGGTTCCCTGTATGTGAGACAGACAGCTAATGTCCATGCTTAGTGTATGTTTAATGTTTGTTGTATTTATCCCCAGTAAGCTGTCCTGCGCCCCCCTGTACCAGACCCTGATAGTTTCTCTGTGATTTATGCATGTTTTTCTGCCCCCCAGTAAGCTGTCCTGCGCCCCTGTCCCCCGTACCCTGCTGCAGGGCCTGAGGGTGATGCAGGTCCCCTGTATGTGAGACAGACAGCTAATGTCCATGCTTAGCGTAACTATGTTTAATGTTTGTTGTATTTGCCCCTCAGTAAGCTATCCTGCGCCCCTGTCCCCCGTACCCTGCTGCCAGGCTTGAGGGTGATGCAGGTCCCCTGTATGTGAGACAGACAGCTAATGTCCATGCTTAGTGTACTATGTTTAATGTTTGTTGTATTTGCCCCTCAGTAAGCTATCCTGCGCCCCTGTCCCCCGTACCCTGCTGCCAGGCTTGAGGGTGATGCAGGTCCCCTGTATGTGAGACACACAGCTAATGTCCATGCTTAGTGTACTATGTTTAATGTTTGTTGTATTTGCCCCACAGTAAGCTGTCCTGCGCCCCTGTCCCCCGTACCCTGCTGCCAGGCTTGAGGGTGATGCAGGTCCCCTGTGAAGTTTGTTCATGCTTAGTGTACTATGTTTTATTGTTTGTTGTACATTGTATTTGCCCCCCAGTAAGCTGTCCTGCGCCCCTGCGCCCCTGTGCCCCGTACCCTGCTGCGGGGCCTGAGGGTGATGCAGGTCCCCTGTATGTGAGACAGACAGCTAATGTCCATGCTTAGTGTACTATGTTTAATGTTTGTTGTATTTGCCCCCCAGTAAGCTGTCCTGCGCCCCTGCGCCCCTGTGCCCCGTACCCTGCTGCAGGGCCTGAGGGTGATGCAGGTCCCCTGTATGTGAGACAGACAGCTAATGTCCATGCTTAGCGTAACTATGTTTAATGTTTGTTGTATTTGCCCCTCAGTAAGCTATCCTGCGCCCCTGTCCCCCGTACCCTGCTGCAGGGCCTGAGGGTGATGCAGGTCCCCTGTATGTGAGACACACAGCTAATGTCCATGCTTAGTGTACTATGTTTAATGTTTGTTGTATTTGCCCCACAGTAAGCTGTCCTGCGCCCCTGTCCCCCGTACCCTGCTGCCAGGCTTGAGGGTGATGCAGGTCCCCTGTATGTGAGACAGACAGCTAATGTCCATGCTTAGCGTAACTATGTTTAATGTTTGTTGTATTTGCCCCTCAGTAAGCTATCCTGCGCCCCTGTCCCCCGTACCCTGCTGCAGGGCCTGAGGGTGATGCAGGTCCCCTGTATGTGAGACACACAGCTAATGTCCATGCTTAGCGTAACTATGTTTAATGTTTGTTGTATTTGCCCCTCAGTAAGCTATCCTGCGCCCCTGTCCCCCGTACCCTGCTGCAGGGCCTGAGGGTGATGCAGGTTCCGCTGGGCGACCACGTCTGCCGCTTCAAGTCTTTCCACAGGAGCGACGCTAACTCCGTCATCACCAACTACTACCAGGTAATCACTAACTCATCAATAACTAACCAGGTAACTCATCACTAACTACTACCAGGTAAGACCATGTTCCTCTCTCTCTCTCTCATCTTTCCCTGGTTCTACATCTTAACTTAAGAGAAGTAAGGGCAAGTCTGAAGAACTTCTTAGAAATAATCTGGCTCAAATCCCCAATTGTGACACCATTTTGAAGCTGCTGCAATTACATGTTTTGCGCCTCGCATTTGGCTCTTGTTCCTCGCCAGGAATCCATGTCCAATGGTCACTTATTGACCCCATTGGGGCAGACTAAATCTAACGAGGCTGGATCCCACCATTTCTCAGAACACTTCTTCTGCAGTTCTCCATTCTCCAGTTATTTTAGGACAGGGTGCTAGCAGGATGGCATTATACTTATGTTGTGTGACCTATGATAAAACAGCATAGCCTGTGCTGACCTGCTGTTGTGTTGTTCCCCCAGTCGAGTCCAGGAGACATCCGCAGACTGATGCTTATGGAGCTGCTGGTGGTGAGTCTGTTGCTGCTGTTGTCAGACATTACAAAGTGTACATTATCATTCAGTACTTTGCTATTACAAAAAAACAGTATGCTGCTGATGTTGAGTGGTCCAGATATTGTAGTCACATGATAGAGCTTTGAACAATGCTAGAAGTTGAATATGTAAGAGCCTTGGTGTGACAAGAGTTCCTATGATAACCGCCCACTGCTGCGGTTAAGTTACACCTGCTGAACAGTACAGAATTATACAGACAATAAGTATTACTGTGGGAGTCGGCAGTCTCTTTAATAGGGTATGCATGTATCTTAACAACAGTCAGCACTAACTTAACATTCTGATACTGTAACAGTTAAACAATATTTCTTTCCGTACCAAACCATGAAAGTATAATAGTTCCTTTATTTAGTCATATTTACTTCTTACTTTGTGCTCATGACATTGTGCTCTCATTTTTTTCTGATCTTTCTGTTGTTTCCCTACATGTAGATGCTGATGGAAGAACCGTGTTTTGACTACCTCAGAACTCAGGAACAACTAGGGTAAATGTGGAATCGATGTATTTTCTTTTGTTGTAACCACAAAACGTTTGTTGTACAATTGCTAAAATCAGTCTGATCAGAACCTTGATGACAACAATTAACAATTGTTAGATGGGCATGGAAATAGATTAATTACCACGTTAGGGCAAGACAGATGGAACATTACATAGATGTACATTATAGACTGAGCGACATGGATAGTTTTTCTTGTAATGGATTCCTTCATGTATTGTCAACCTGTTATTGACATGCTTGAAATCCCCCCCTCCTCAGCTATGCAGTTTTCCCCACCTGTCGGGACACGGCAGGAATCCTGGGCTTCTCTGTCACAGTCCAGACTCAGGCTACTAACTTCAGGTGAGGTTATGCTGTACTACAGTCATACAACATAACTATAACCTAATATCACGTCTATAAACAGTCCAGACTCAGGCTACTAACTTCAGGTGAGCTATCATTTACTACAGTCACATAATAATTATATCATTAAGCTAATATCACGACTGGGAACAGTCCAGACTCAGGCCACGAACTTCAGGTGAGGCTACAATGTACTACCATCATATAACATACATGTACTTATAACCTAAAATAATGTACTACAGTCATATAGCTTAATTATAACCTAAAACACTTCTAGAAACAGTCCAGACTCAGGCTACTAACTTCAGGTGAAGCTATGCTGTACTACAGTCATACAACATACATGTAACTATATTAACCTAATATCACGTCTGGAAAGAGTCCAGACTCAGGCAACTTCAGTTGAGCTTCATCTAACTTGTATTCCAACACTGAGTGAAGGGTGATTGAGAAATGCATGATTGATTTTGATTTATATGTTATTTATAAGAAGTGAAAAAGTTTATGGGTCTACAACACATAATGCACTTTTACACTTGATATATAACAGTAACTCACAAAAGAGACTTGAGATTGATACTTTTATTATTTCTAGTGTCACAGAAGCCAACGCCAAGATGGAGAAATTTCTTGAGGAGTTTGACAAAATCTTAAAGAACATGACAGAGGAGAACTTTGCTGCACAGGTGAGTCCTAGTTTCCTATTACCTGATCACCTTGTTGTTTACACCTACAGGTAACAGCCCTGGTGAGGGGGTGAAGTCTGCCATCCCTGATTACCTTTTGTTATCATTTAAACCTACAGGTAACGGCCCTGGTGACCCTGAAGCTGTGTGCTGACCTTCACCTCGGGGAGGAGGTCGATCGGAACTGGGAGAAGATCGTGGATCAGACGTACCTGTTCAACCGGCTGGAGAGGGAGGTGGGACTTTGAACAGGTCTATTGCATGTATATGTAAACAAAGTTGAACCACACAAACCGTTTTCTTCATAGGAGCGAGTTTGCTCGCAAAAAATGTCATTGCGCATGTCTGTAAAGAACAGAATGTGTTTGAACCACACTGCATTTGTGTGGAAAATCCCGCTATGGCAAATCAGTTTGTGTGGTTCAAGTTCAAATGTATTCATTTTGCTTTGCTATTTGCCAGTTGAACATGAAACATTACAGGTTTTGCTGACTGGTAGCTTTCTTGAACGAGGTTTATTGTACAAGTAATCTAAACCAGGAGGCAGGTAAAAGGATGAAACTTAAGTCATGATTTTTTCCTGTCTCCGCAGATTTCTGCTCTACATGACATCACCCTGGGTCAGCTGCAGGACTGGTACCAACAACACTCCTTCACAGACAGGCACAAACTCAGCATACAGGTCAGTACCAACAACACGCCTTTGCAGACAGGCACAAACTCAGCATACAGGTCAGTACCAACAACACGCCTTTGCAGACAGGCACAAACTCAGCATACAGGTCAGTACCAACAACACGCCTTTGCAGACAGGCACAAACTCAGCATACAGGTCAGTACCAACAACACGCCTTCGCAGACAGGCACAAACTCAGCATACAGGTCAGTACCAACAACACGCCTTTGCAGACAGGCACAAACTCAGCATACAGGTCAGTACCAACAACACGCCTTCGCAGACAGGCACAAACTCAGCATACAGGTCAGTACCAACAACACGCCTTCGCAGACAGGCACAAACTCAGCATACAGGTCAGTACCAACAACACGCCTTTACAGACAGGCACAAACTCAGCATACAGGTCAGTACCAACAACACGCCTTTACAGACAGGCACAAACTCAGCATAGAGGTCAGTACCAACAACACGCCTTCACAGACAGGCACAAACTCAGCATACAGGTCAGTACCAACAACACGCCTTTGCAGACAGGCACAAACTCAGCATACAGGTCAGTACCAACAACACGCCTTCGCAGACAGGCACAAACTCAGCATACAGGTCAGTACCAACAACACGCCTTCGCAGACAGGCACAAACTCAGCATACAGGTCAGTACCAACAACACGCCTTCACAGACAGGCACAAACTCAGCATACAGGTCAGTACCAACAACACGCCTTCACAGGCACAAACTCAGCATACAGGTCAGTACCAACAACACGCCTTTACAGACAGGCACAAACTCAGCATACAGGTCAGTACCAACAACACGCCTTCACAGACAGGCACAAACTCAGCATACAGGTCAGTACCAACAACACGCCTTCACAGACAGGCACAAACTCAGCATACAGGTCAGTACCAACAACACGCCTTCACAGACAGGCACAAACTCAGCATACAGGTCAGTACCAACAACACGCCTTCACAGACAGGCACAAACTCAGCATACAGGTCAGTACCAACAACACGCCTTTACAGACAGGCACAAACTCAGCATACAGGTCAGTACCAACAACACGCCTTCGCAGACAGGCACAAACTCAGCATACAGGTCAGTACCAACAACACGCCTTTGCAGACAGGCACAAACTCAGCATACAGGTCAGTACCAACAACACGCCTTCACAGACAGGCACAAACTCAGCATACAGGTCAGTACCAACAACACGCCTTTGCAGACAGGCACAAACTCAGCATACAGGTCAGTACCAACAACACGCCTTCACAGACAGGCACAAACTCAGCATACAGGTCAGTACCAACAACACGCCTTTGCAGACAGGCACAAACTCAGCATACAGGTCAGTACCAACAACACGCCTTCACAGACAGGCACAAACTCAGCATACAGGTCAGTACCAACAACACGCCTTTGCAGACAGGCACAAACTCAGCATACAGGTCAGTACCAACAACACGCCTTCACAGACAGGCACAAACTCAGCATACAGGTCAGTACCAACAACACGCCTTTGCAGACAGGCACAAACTCAGCATACAGGTCAGTACCAACAACACGCCTTCACAGACAGGCACAAACTCAGCATACAGGTCAGTACCAACAACACGCCTTCGCAGACAGGCACAAACTCAGCATACAGGTCAGTACCAACAACACGCCTTTGCAGACAGGCACAAACTCAGCATACAGGTCAGTACCAACAACACGCCTTTGCAGACAGGCACAAACTCAGCATACAGGTCAGTACCAACAACACGCCTTCACAGACAGGCACAAACTCAGCATACAGGTCAGTACCAACAACACGCCTTCGCAGACAGGCACAAACTCAGCATACAGGTCAGTACCAACAACACGCCTTTGCAGACAGGCACAAACTCAGCATACAGGTCAGTACCAACAACACGCCTTTACAGACAGGCACAAACTCAGCATACAGGTCAGTACCAACAACACGCCTTTACAGACAGGCACAAACTCAGCATAGAGGTCAGTACCAACAACACGCCTTTACAGACAGGCACAAACTCAGCATACAGGTCAGTACCAACAACACGCCTTTACAGACAGGCACAAACTCAGCATACAGGTGTGTGGAGCTTCAGTACTTTGAGAGGTTGTTTGCATCTTTGTTAGTAGTACTGCTTTCTAAACATGAAAAGTAACAGACTACCTAAACATGGTACAAACGATGAATGTAGAGCAGAACAGAACAGCAAATCAACAATCCGCTGTTTGAGTTTGATTGCATCTCTATTGTTGCCCAGGTTGTGGGGGAGGGGGGCAACGAGGCTCTGACCAAGGTCAGGGAAGGTCAGGAGGAGGACATGGACGCTGAAGATGACAGTGACTCAGCAGATGATGATGATGATGAAGATGATAGTGAGGAAGAAGATGAGGAGGATGAAGAGGAGATGGAGGAAGATTGTCCGGACACCAACGGGGTTTGTTGTTCCTCTCCATCTCTGATCAAGTTTTGAATGTTTAAAGATGTATCAAGCATGACACACACGCTAGTCTGCACATTCCAGCACATTCACAAAGAATCTTACCAAGCAGCTCAATATATTTCTTTGACTGAGACATTGATGTACAAGTCCATTTTTGTACCCTGTGTGCACTATAGGTTGTGTTTGTAAGTATAACCTTGTTTGTTTAACCTTCAACACCAGGGTTATTGGGTGGGTTAGGCAGAAGGGAGAAGGTTAACTTTGTTTTTTCACCAATCAAATTTTCTCTGTGTGCTTTATTGTATCTTCCATTTATATCAAAGTGTTTTAAATTTTTAAGAAGATTCACCTTGTTTTTTCCCCAACTGGACAGACCGATGAGTTGGATCTACAGCTGGAGATGCTGCCTGTGCAGGAGGAGGAGGAGGAGAGGACCAACATCTCCGACATCCCCGCCTTCAAACGGAGCCTCATGGTCTTCCCTGTCACTCTCATCACATCCTGACATCTCCACCAATCAGAGGACTATTGCTGACATCTCCACCAATCAGAGGACTTACATCTGCTTCTGACTCTTGACCACCAATCAGAGGAAACTTGTATCACCATATCTCTACCAATCAGAGGAAACTTGTATCACCATATCTCTACCAATCAGAGGGGACCAACATCACCTGCCAATCCCCAGCGTAACCATCTCAACCAATGAGAGCACAGCTTTTGTCACGAGTCATCCCAACAATTCCAGCAGATGTGCAATAACTATTGGCTGCAAAGCAATAGAAATTATTAAATCCAATGTATTGGTTGTTTAGAGGTGAAGAAGTTGTAAAATTGTTGGTAAATAGATCATAGGGTGTTCATCCTTAAATGCACAATGTAGAATATCCTGACCAATTGTTATTATAGGTTTGCGTAGCAAAACCTTTGTTGGATCGGTTGGCATGTGTGGTGGCCGCCATCTTGAATTGTGATGTCACAGGGTCGCCATACCATTTTTTGGGAGGGGTGTTTTTTTGGGTCGCTAGAGTTCTCTCTATTTTTATCAAATCGGCACACAACTATCACACATTCAACTAGATAAAAATAGAAATTCAATACCAATTCATATTTATAAAAAGACCCCGTGATCGCTAAACTAACATAGCAAACCTGAAGTATATGTAGCACAAATACTTAACTCTAGTTGCAATTTAGGCTAATAATCTCTAGTTGCAAATTAGGCTAATAATTTAATCTCTTTGCTCTTAGAGAAATATTCCAGAACTGGAAGATCGACATAAGATTGTGTTTGAGGGGAAAGTTAACACACGGTTTTTGATAACTTGTTTGCCCCATCTTACATCTATTCTGTCCTGTATCAAATGAAAACTTTGTCCGATATAACTGGTGGTTTGAATGATACATATGTTTCCCCATCTGTTGTAGCAAGGCTTCAAAACATCAAAGGCTCCACAAGTACAAGTTTGAGGTTCATTCTGAAGTGTAGTGTAACTATAGCTTAAGTTTAAGTTATGTTTAAATTATGAGCAAGGCATTTTATGGTCCTTTTTTTGTTATTTGTAGAGTGGAATTGGTTTTACATCTTAAGTGACAATTTTGAAATGTAACAAGAAATTTTTCAGAAAAAACTTTCCAACATTTTGTTCATGAAGCTTGAAGATCACTTTGTTATATAGTCTAGTGTTGCCAATGTGTATGTATGGGTGGTTATTTGTGAGATTCAACAGCAAAGTATCTTGTAGACGCCCTGTGGTATGTTTTATTTCAGAGAAGAAGTTTGCAATAAAACGTCTTTGTCGTATCAATGTCACCTTGCTTTTTCTGCTTCTTCTGTCAGTGTTCCATTCTGTGCCTTTTGTGGTCACTCAATCATGACCTCCAGCGGCTGGTGGTATATTGCAGCAACTCAACTGTGTTCTAGTCACCAAAAGGTTATCTTTAGGTGTGTGTATATATATATGTGTGTGCATGTGCGTGTGAGTATGTGTGTGTGCATGAGTCAGTTCAGGATGAAGCTGTATTTGGAGGGGAACTATAAGAACTGCCAGGAGCTAATACTCCCTATGACTCCTCCAAGAATGCAGAGTCAGTCGTGTGTTGTTGTTGATGGGAAAGAGGCAGAAAGTACTGATGTTTACAATGAAGGTACATGAAATTGATCAACAATTGTGGAGAATTCTGCATTCAATTTGTTACAGTGCACATGTAAACATCATTTATTTTTTATTCCATACAATGGTCCATTGTCTTCATATTCATTGAATTCAGTATTTCCAACAAAAGATTGTCTTTTGTCAATAAACACAGTGACTTCATTCCTACACAATCTAGACTGACTGCAAGAAATGTGTGTAGAAGGCTCAATGTTACATCTTAAACATCGATAAGGAATGAAACATCTTATGCAAACACATGCCACTAAGAACTTCTAGATGTCATGTTGTTCTGAGTCACTGCAATACAATTGCAACAAGTACAATGAAGGGCAACATGACAATTGAACTTATTATATAATTTCTGATATCTAACAATTCGAAATAACTTATCTGCTATATGAATACCATTAGACAATCTATGTAATAGTGTGCATGCTAATGCTCTAGAATAATATTTAAGTAACGTTAACAGTATGCTGCATCAGGAATGTATAACATTGTCTAGATAGAGACTTGAGACAAACTCTTGATGCTTCTTATTTATTTCCACAGTTTCACAGAGGTGAATGCAGAGATGGAGAAATTTATTGAGGAGTTTGACAAAATCTTACAGAGGAGAACTTTGCTGCACAGGTGAGACTTAAGTCTCCTGTGTCTGTGGCCGACTTAGACGTTCTGGAAACTTGACACTCTTTCAGGGTTTTTTTTATGTTGGGCTAAAATGATTTTAACCTGCTGGTTGTATTAAGTCATCTCGTTTGTCATAGTGACAGCAGAAGTCATCATTGGAAATGTTTTTTGTGCAACCTTTATTTTCATATCATTTAAATTAGACCCCATGTGACCTTGAAGCTGTGTGCAGGTCTTCACCTTTGGCCCTGGGGTAAAGTCTGCTATCTCTCATGGTAGATGTTGCAATAGACTTAATTTCAATTGCAAGATTACATTCAGAGGTTTTTTATATCGATGGGGGACTTTTGTCTTTGCGATAAATCTGCCTCTCCATATCCAGGGCTTCTTGGCGGAGACTGATGGCCTTTTTGCAATCACCCAGTTTGTACCAGGCCATCCCCAGGTTGTGGAGTGACTCGGCAATGTGATGATGTGCTGTATCCTGACCATAGATTCTCCTGCGCATCTCCAGTGCCTCCTCATAGTACCCTTTTGCTTTTTTGTAATCACCCAGTTTGTACCAGGTTGACCCCAGGTTGTTGAGTGAGGTGGCAATGAGAGCATGTGCTTTACCATAGATATCCCTGAACATCTGCAGTGCCTGTTCATAGTAGCTGATTGCTTCACTGTAATCACCCAGGCCATGCCAGGCTTCTCCCAGCTGGTTAAGTGAGATGGCAATGTGAGAATGTGCTGTATTCTGACCATAGATACTCCTTTGCATATTCAGTGCCTGTTTGTGGTAGCTGATGGCTTTTGTGCAATCACCCAGTTTGTACCAGGCTGACCCCAGGCTGCTGAGTGACTCCGCAATGCCATGATGTTCTGTACTCTGACCGTAGATAATCCTGCGCATCTGCAAAGCCTGTTCATAATAGCTGATTGCTTTTCTGTAATTCCCGAGGTTCCACCAGGCTGTCCCCAGGTTGTTGATAAAGGTGGCAATGTCAGGATGTGCTGTGTCCCCACCATAGATACTTCTGTACATCTGCAGTACCTGTTCAGTGTAGCTCAATGCTTTTCTGTAATCACCCTGGAAATCCCAGGCTCCCCTCAGGTTGTTGAGTGAGATTGCAATTTCAGGATGTGCTGTGCTGTCTCCATAGATAGTCCTGAGCATCTGCAGTGCCTGCTCCTGGTATCTGATTCCTTTTGTGTTATCACCCAGATCACAACAGGCTGCCCCCAGGTTTCTGAGTGAGGTGGCAATGGCAGGATGTGCTGTACTCTGACCATGGATATCCCTGAACATCTGCAGTGCCTGTTCATAGTAGCTGATTGCTTTCTTGTAATCACCCAGCTGACTATAGGCTCCCCCCAGGTTGTTGAGTGAGGTGGCAATGCCAGAATGTGGTGTAGTCTGACCATAGATACTCCTCTCCATCTGCAGTGCCTGTTCATGGTAGCTGATTGCTTTCTGGTTATCCCCCAGCTTATCCCAGGCTCCACCCAGGTCGCTGAGTGACTTTACAATTTTAGGACGTAAGCGAAAACACTTACCATAGCTACGGAGCCTCTGCAGTGCCTGTTCGTGGTAGCTGATTGCTTTTCGGTTATTTCCCGCCATGTGCAAAGCATCTCCAAGATTTTGGAGTAAGTCAATTTTTGCAGTGTTTGAAAGTTCATCTTTCTTCAAGGCTTCCTTATAGCAACTGATAGCCGACCTATAGTTGCATATCTCAGAGTACATACTTCCTTGTACTTCTGGAGAATTATCATAGAAATCAGAGAAGGACTTGAGAATTATTTTCTTATCACGACATTTGGACAAAACTCTCCTCAAAGGGATTACTGTGAAATAGTATCTGAAAAGCTGTTTTTCATTTTGTAGATGGAAAACTGGACTCAGTTCATTTGTTTCTAGATAATGTTTGGTCTGTAAGGATGATTTAAGTCCATGCAGTGCTGTTTCCATTGAGGCAATAGCTGACAGATTTTCCTTCTGTCCACCATTTGCAATGTAGGTTCTGAGCCTGAGTTCTGCTGAGATGCTGGCAAGCACTGTCAGGTGGTGTGCATTGTTGGCACTGATCACTTGTTGGTTTTCCATTTTCTCTATTGTCTCCCAAACTGTGGTAGGTACAATGCCTGAGTACAGTGCCAAGCAGTCCACTGCTACAGCTGGGAAGCGATAGATTTCTTTTTTAACATCCATCAGCCTTGCTGTAATTGTTTCCTCTCGTCTGTTGCTCATCATATCTTCCTTCAGTGTCTCCTCTACCAATTGTTGAGCCATTTTACCCCCATCATCTTGCAGTTTCTTCACTGTGATGTTCATGTATGTTCCCATCAATTCCTGGTCCCCTGCTATCAGGCAAGGGTTTCTCAAGACAGTAGCAAGGTGATATCCTTCTTTCAGGTACAATGTTACATCCTTTTGTAGTATTGATGCCATGTTTTCTGGTGTGCAGATGAGTTCACTTGGTGGTTCATTCTTAGTTCCCTGCCTGCCTAGTGGAGTCTTGCTTGCCTTTGGCATGGAGCCATCAAATGCAAACCCACGTGGTGTAACAGAGTCATAGAACCAGTTGTCAAGTGGATCCTTGGAGTAGAAGTCATTGAGAGATTTTATTCCCAGTGCTGGGAGAATGGTTTCTCCCAGGTTGACCACCTTGAGGTGTAGGTAGTGGGTGAGATTGCGGAAATACACAAGACATTCCTTACTTTCTTCTTCTACCAAGATGGCAAACTCCAGGTCTGAGTATGGAGTAACCAGTCCTGTGGCCTGTGAACCCAAACCTATCAGGGCATACTTACAGGGAGGGCGACCCATTAACCCAATACACTCTTCTACAAGCAGGCTGATGAACTCCTTCCTTTGTTGTACGATGTTCTCAAACAAGTGCCTGACAGCCTGAGCTCGTTTTGCCTCTATCTTTTTGACACATGGGTCATCCTCATCAAGTGCGTAGGGATCCAGCTGCTGGTCAATCCAGGTTTCCATCTCCAGCTTGATCTGGTCCCGCATCTCCTTCAGCTGTTTCTTGTGCTTTTCTGTGTTGTCTTGACTTACATTAGGATGAATCTTTAAGATACATTTCATAAATGCCTTCTCTACTTCTCTAATATCTGTATCTATGTTACAATTGAGGACTTGATCCTCTGACTTGGCTATTGCTGCATTGTAGAGTGCTGCTGCTTTGACAAAGTCTCCCCCATCTCCTGTCTGCTGACCTCGCTTACTGTAGACATCCCCCAACTTGAACAGGGGCTCCACCTCTCTCTGGTACTGCTGGGCTGTGGGATCTGACAGGACAGAATTTGATATTGGCCATTTACATTAGCTGGATTTGGCTAAGAAAGCTGCGACATTACAGTACCTGTTTTCATCTACATTTGTATATAAACAGCATCTGTCCTTGAAATAGGCGTGAAATGTATCACCATGTTGCATATTCTAATTAGGCTAAAGTCCATAAGTTTACCATTTTATCATTTTCATGTGGAAATCTCTACATGTTAATCAAAAAGTTTCCTTCTTACCTGTCACATGCACCAACTTGAGTGCAGCTGCAAAGTGCTGCTCTGCTGAGTCCAGGTCTGCCCTGGTAAGGGAGGAGTCACCTTGCTTCAGATGGTCTCTGTATGGACTGGAAGAGGAAGATAAGCATTAGGTTTCTGTGGGTTGTTACAATGTAGGTTGTGAACCATACATTTCGAAGATCAGGGCAACATCGATATGATCCAAGGCAACTTGTACTACTGTACATCCTCAGAACTGCTATTTTGTCTGGGCTACCTGTATACCAGTACAAAACCAGTACTTCTTGCTGGACAGGTCCGATAAAAGCGGTCCGGAAAAAATCGGTGGACTGAATGTTGGATCGATTAGAAAATAAACGCAATGATTGTTGCGCTGAATTAAGTGTAGTTGCATAGCCACAATCTCCTGTCACATTTATGCGACCTGTACCAACCAATCACAAAAATGTCATACAAATAAGAAACAAAGTTTTACAAAAAAATGGGTCTCCGGGTGTGTTTTTTAGTAGAAAACCATAAAAACAAACGAAATGACAAAAAAAATGTAAACACTGTTGCTGTCTTACTATTTGGTCTGCCAAAACATTATACATGCCCATCCCACTACAATAGTCAGGTCCAGACCTGGACCTGTTCCATGTATTTTTACAAAGCTTGGTTATGAAATTTTCAAATAGATTTTTGAAGTGTTTAGTAAGCTTGCATATGTTATGTAAATCCAAAATGTACCTGCTATCAAACGTTTCCCACCTTGTTCTGTCTGGATGGAGATGCTGGTCTTGGGTGATGTCAGTTCCAGACTGGTGCCCCGTCTTTGGTCTTCTTTCTCTTGACTTCTAATCAACATTTGCGGGTTGAAAAATCATGACTTGTTAGTTCTTGATATCTTCAGTATAACTATCATTGTCATCTAGGGTTGATCATGAAGACATTAAAAACACTATTATAAAATGATCGTCCAAGAATGGACTATTTAGATAAACCATGAAAAATGGAGATAAAGGTTTGGGTGAGTCTGTTTGTGTTTCCAGACCACAAACAGACTGTAGTCAGCATAACTCAAGAACCTCTTGATGGATTACAATGATATTTGGCATGTGGGAAAGTGTTGGGAAGCCGAAATTCAAGATTGATTTTGGGCCCCCTGGTATATGCCTTTTTGTTTTTATTGTTTTATTCGAATATACATAAGTACATAACATAACAGTACGTTTACATTAAAATTCCACAGATATACACAGTTACATATTGTTGCAGGGGTCATTCCCACTGTGTTTTTTTTGGCTAGGGTGACACTGTGCTCCCTTGAACTTTTTCGACAGGGGTGTTTCATCCACCCTGGATTTTCTGTGCTAGGGTTTCTTCCCTAGGACTTCTGTGCAGGGATGTCTTTCCTGGGTTTCTGTGCAGGGTTTTCCTTCCCTGTTGTTTGAGTTTAAGACTTACCACTTGTCTGATTTCATTACATATTTTACATATTCTATTAATTTCAAAAAGAAAACATCTTGATATGTAAAACACTTCACTCTTTACACATTCAAATCAACTTTACAGGTACAATATTCTTGGGCAAAACATGAAAAACATTCCCATAAAGACAACGCCAGGTTTACAAAAGCATCATCCCTACACATACAGAAGAACAAGAACATTCCTGGGTACCATAAACAACATACACCAGATTTAACGTTACATATACAAAAACAAACAGTTGATTAACCTTATCACAATTAACACACCTGGGGAGTAAAAGACTCAGAAACAATGACTACACAACAGTCACAATCATTATCACTTTCACAGCTTTACAGCCTGGTATGTGACCTTGGTACTGCAGCAGAACTTCAGTTTTTGTATCTTTTGACCTGGATGTGCTATGGTCTTGATTTTTAGGCGGCATATAATTTGTGATGTACTGAAAAAGTGGTGTAGGTTTGGGCCCCCCTTATACGACTCAAATACATGAAAAATATGCAGTTTATGACAAGTGGAACATGAACAGATACCAATTATGCTTATGAATTCCTAATTTGCATAATTAATGCATAAGCGCCATAATTCATTTAAGTGGTAAATGATAGGACTGTCAATATTGCGACATGTGTAAGTTAGTTAAAGGTGTTCATGACCAAGCATAGATTATGTAAATGTGTAAGTCATTTGCATTAACAAAATATTTCATGGAGATATGCGGTCTCCGAATTCTTGTTATTCTTTTTTTTTGATTGGACAGGGATACAGAATATTGGATGCTACACTAGCAGTGACCACAAAGACAGGCCAGAAATAAGTATGTCATCAAAGATATTAAGGAAAATTACTCACCCGTGTTGCAGCTTCCCTGCTCTTGTCCATGTACCTGATGCGATGTTCTAGAGTCAGTTTTGTCTCAGGATCCCCACATCTTGTCAGGGCCTTGTTGTACATGGCAGCTGCCTTGGAGAACTGGGATACCTCTGAAGTTTTCTTGCCTTTCTTGAGGTAGAGATCACCAAATGATTTTAGAACCTCAAGCTCCAAAACTATGTCACTGTTACCAATCGCAGTCACTAATATTTCTGTGTAGATCTCCTCAACAGAGTGCCAGGGTTTGCCAACTCTTTTGTCCACTTTGTAACAAATTTTTGCCACCCTTAAGACATTGCTGCCCCAGTAGTCTCGTGGCTGATACCGTGGAGTGTTCCCCTGCAGCACTTGTCTGGAGAGTTTCTCCATGTAGCCGATACGATGTTCCAGTGTTTGTCCCATGTCTGGATCTGTGCAGCGCAGCAGGGCAGCAGCATACAGGGCAGCAGTCTTGTCAAACTCTGCTGAATCTTTACTGAGAATGGCTTTCTGAAGTTTAAGGTCTCCAAGACTTTTCAGGACTTCAGCCTCAATAAAGCAATCTCTGCTGAGAATGGCTTCTCTCAGAGCCTGTCCATACCCTTTGCCATGTTGACTCTCGAGCCACGACTCCAAGTCACGTAGCTTGCTTGCCAGGCTGGTCATCTTAATGTCATACATTTTATCAACCTTTAACAAAAGGAGAGAACTATTTGTTAATTTCAGAACAACTGATAATAACTGTTAAGGCGGTAGTGCCCCTAACATAACCCGGATTTTTACTTATCTAAATACATAAATACGCCTTGTTTGTTGCTACTGACAATGCTGATTAGAAAAGGTAAATAAAGCAAGTCCATGCACACAGCTGTCAAAAATGTATTGTTTTTCGGAAAAAGAGAACGTTACAATAATAATGGTAGCGCGCCCACTCACCGCAGTCCCCGGTATTAAACTGCGTAGCGGCGGCTATTGTTGCTAAGTATACGACCTGTACTGTACCAAGCACTCACACAACTATCATACACATGAGAAATAAAGCTTCACAAAACACTAAAAATACGGGTTTTCACATGTTTGTTGAGGAGAAAACCGACCATAGATAAAGAACAAAAACATTGCGGGAGTGTGGCCTTAAAGCAGCAGGACGATCAAGGGTTCCTTACATTGTTACTGGCCAACATATGATTCTTACCGCCTATGAAAATGAAACTTTATATAGAGATGTCAAAGATATTTCCCGATAAGTAGACGGTTGTTAACGTTATATTGATGTTGGCGGAGTCATTTTGTTTGCAACAATTTTGTTAGTCGGGCCGCCGTATTTAGACCATTTCCTGTTGAAACATGCCCTTGTTCTTTGTGATATGTATGTGTGCTGTGTGGATGCATGTGTTGTGAGAGCCATGAACCTACAGGTGAAGTTTTAAACGTGACTTAGATATCTGAAATGAATCATAAATCTCACCTGTATGTCTGAGACTCCACAGTGAACCTGCCTGGGTAGAGACTTGCCTGTTTCTCCCTGCACGGAGAGTTACGGCTAACGGTTTCCTCTTCCTGTTTTTACCGACGCGACGCGACGGGACTTTCCATTACATCATGCCTATATTTAACAGTCTTTTGTGCACCTGGCAAGAAGAAACCTGAAAGAACTGAAAGGCCGCGTGTTACCTGATATGTCGACACGATGATTCACCAGGCTGGGGTCCTGTTAACATAAACTATTGCAGCTGGTTTTCTCCTAATTGTTAGGTCTGTGCGATCACTTTAGATGACTGCCATCCCGGTACAAAGTTCCGCAACCCCATTCCAGGTGTTGTATCGTATTTGATATTTGACCTTCATAAGTGAGCATTTTTATTCAAAAGTCACTTTGTAGTCTTTCTGACAAGTTCAAAGCTTTGCTCAAACCTCCATCTCGTGAGGGGCTGAAGTTTGCCATCCCTGCTACTGTGTGTGTGTGTGGTGAGGGGGTGAAGTCTGCCATCCCCGACTGCCATGTTCCGTATGATTTCAGCATCTGTTTCAAAAACCGTAAGGCTCCTGAAGTAAACGTCTAAAGTTGGTTCTGAAGTATAATGTAACTATAGCTTAAGTTTAAGTTATCTTTAACTTCTGAACAAGATACTCTATGGTATCTTGTGGCATTTGTATAGTGAAACTCTTAAGTAACAGTTTTGAAATGTAACAAAATACTTTTTCAGAAAAACTTTTCAACATTTTGTACATGAAGATCAAAGTGTAGTTATATAGTCTGGTAGGAGAATCCATCACCAATGTGCTAAGCTATGAGTATGTTTGTAACATTATTTACTTACTTGAGAGATTCAACCGCAGAACATCTTGTAAATGCGGTACGTTTGTTTCAGAGAAGAGATTTACAGTCCAGACGTTGAAATTAAACATCTTTGTCGCTTCAAAGTCGTCATGCTTTCTTCTTGCGTCCGTGTTTCTGCCTTCATGCCTATTCTGGGTGCTCGGTAACGACCTCCAGCGGCTGATGGTATATTGCAGCAATCAACGAGCATTACTTATAGTCAAAAGCTAACAATTGGTAGGTATGAATTTGTTAGTAACATTGATTGCTTTTTTGTGAGAACGCATGATGCAGGAAAACGTCTTTCAGACGCCCTGAGGTGGGTTGTGTTTCAGAGAAGTCTAGAAGTTGCAAAAAGCATCTTTGTTGCTGTCTAATTGAATCCTTGTGACTTGAGTGATCCATTCCGATTCTGGATCAGTGCCTTTTGTGGTCGCACAATAACGACCTCCAGCGGTTGGTGGTATATTGCAACTACTCCAACTTGACGTAAGTTTAAAGACCATTGGGTGGTTACAGATAAAAGCTAATATTGGCATGGATGTGGGTATCATTGATTGCTTTCTGTGAGAGCGGATGTTTCAACAAAAATCTTATGAGCGCTCTTTGTCAACGTCTAAAGGGAGTGATCAATGCCGATTCTAGATCTGTGCATTTTGTGGTCGCACAATCACGACCTCCAGCGGTCAGTGGCATATTGCAGCAGCCCCAGGCCATTGACCGAGAACGGTATAACTGCGGGCGGGAATGGTGACCTGAACCAATCTCCTTGCCTGAACCGTGACCGCGGATGACCCGGCGGCTAACCGCTTACATCCCCGATAACCTGCCCGGGACGACCTTCACGGGAAACGGGAGGGTTTTAGAGACAGGAACAGTTCGACTCGGAGAGGTTTAACTGGGACTTCAGATATCTGAATAGTAGCCGTGGCGACTAACGAAGGGAGTTTTTGCATGATTACATAGGGAAAGTATATGTAATATCAAGCAAAAACTCCCTTCGTTAGTCGCCACGGCTATCTGAATAGTAGAGAGAAATTAATATTTCTTACAGCCTTTGATAGACCAACTCTAACTAATCACACAGCCTCGTAAATTTATACAATTACCAAGAAGCGAGAGGAAGTCGAAAATACTAGAGTATGCTAGATGTTTATATGGTAATACTCGTGAATATGTATAGATTTGTTAACATGTGACCTGTGCTTAGCCTTAGCCCAGTGGGGCAAACATGTATAATAAAGGTCTTCATTAATCATCTCCATTCATCATTTACTAGTGGTCCTGGACAGGAACTCATATGAAACTTCCTCTCTATATATTCTTCGATAGACAATGACGATGAAATTTATTGCATATCCATGCCCAACAATAGAAACAGACTTAGGCAATATCTGTCGGCAGGCTGAGTTTACTTAATCTCCAAGCAGGTCTACTGCGTTCCGGCAGCAAGACATGTCTTCACGATCACCATTGTATCGATTTGCATACTAATGCCGGGCGGGTTTTGTATCCTATTGGCCCTTTGGATACTGTCTTGTCACTGCTAGATCTGCTTGGGGATTAACGTTAACTAAAAGTTTACTTTATTTGCTTCAGTGCATTCAGAGTTGCCGAGGATCTTAAGGTTTAAGTACTCCTATCATCATCAGTTCGCCCAGTGCCGTCTGTCAGAGACCAGCGCCCCTTCGCACCTCAAGCTCCGAGGCGCCGAAAGGAAATCATGTGGACCAGCTACAACAGACTTGAACTTGTCATGTGCGTCATCAGTGCGTCATCCGCTACGTCATCCTGGACTGAGCTTTGCTCGGATTTCTCTAGAGACTTCTTTTATCAATATTTAATTGAAAATCGATAATTCTGCAAACGTAGTGTCACTGCGCTGTTAGCGCAACGTCCGAGAGCTAGGGGAGTTTCCCCGGGACGACAAATACTGTCCATAGCGTCTGTCTTCTCTGCCACGACCATTGGAAGATTAGCTCAACTATTCATTGAGTTCATTTGAGCTATAAAACTGTACTTCAACAGAGATTATTATAGAGGCTTACCCGTGCGTTGGTCACTTATATTACTCCAAGTCGACTAATTGGGCACCAATGATGATTGAAAAAGCCTTAGCCGCTCAGAAGTGTGTGTGACATCTGTATCGTACCCGGAGGGTTTAAGTGTTAGAAAAGAGGACACAGAACTGCGGAGTCAGACAGGTCCCCCCCCCCCAGACGTCTGCTGAAGCATGATGTCTGTTAATTAGTCCGTAATCAGCAGCTTAGGCTCACCTGGGGCTTGTTTGAAGACTGATTATCTAACAAATGTCACATTGACGAGACCATTACCTGTTATATTGTGTTTCTGTTCTGAAGTTATTCTTTTACGGCAATGTGAGTACCAAACACGTGTTCTGTGGCTTGAAATAAACCAAACGCGTTTCAAAAGATGTAGGTGTTTCCGAAATACAGGGTCTTGTCTTGAACCCCTTCCCTCCATACACTACGTGTGACTTCTAACTATTATTTTCATAAAAATGTGTACTTCAATGAGTCTAGCTACACAAAGAGATGACTAGACCACAGATGCCCTGGCGGGTATTCTCTAAGCCCTGCGCATCTGAGGCGGGCATGCCGTAGTACCTGCCGGGTCAAGTTGGTAGTCAAGGAGTTTATAGAGCAGCAGACACCTTAAGCCGTCACGGGTGACTTCACGGGATGAGCGGCGTTACTAGGCCGGTAATCAGTACCTGGACTTACCTGGGGTAAGAATATATATTACCTGGCGGCGGGGTCTTTGTGAAGAGACCAATAAACACCTGTCGGACCGCAGCCAACCGAACCTAACGCCGTTTGTCTGTGCCGCAGACTGTGGCTCTGTCTTGTCATGATTCACACAAATCTGCCCGCAGGCCGCAATAACTCTCACCGAAAGAGGGGCGGGGTTTTCTGGGGTTACTCAAGTTTAGCGACACACATTTCTGCCTTTAATAACACATTGTTAAACCATCCGGCTGTCCATCAATATCAGCAGGTCAACTGATGACAGAATGGGTGCAGGTCCGGTAGATCTTTCTACCTATCCGGAGTTTGATCCAAGTCGGCCCAGCTCGGACATGTTGTAACGGATTGCATTCGTAATTTCGGATGGTGACGTTACTTCTTATCATGTACGTTTTAACAGAACTGTGCTGGGTGATGGGGTCTGCTGTCGGTACATCAGCGAGGTTTATGGCTCTTTTTGAGACGGGCTTGCAGAGGTGCGTCCAGATGACTGAGGTGCCAAGGTACACGCGCACACGCGCGCGCACACACACACACACACATACACACGCTCACAAATTCACTGATACAGACAGACAGGACAAAACAACACTTCAACTTCACTGCTAGGGACCACTGGGATGGAATAACAAACGAAAAGAGCCCTGCCCAAACATCTGCTTGGAGGCGCGCGCGTGTGACATAATAACCCTGACCGTGACGTCATGACGGGTGTTCTGGGAAGGACGCGCCTCGGACTGACTCAGGAACATCGCAGTCGGCATCATTACTTAACGTTACATCATCATCAGGAGTCTGAATTCCCAGAAGTCTTATCAAAATAATTACATGGGCGGAGAGCGGTCTGCAATTAGATAAACTACCCCCGACGGAGCCGGAATTAACCATCTTTTATCAGCTCCGGATCTTTTCTGGATGTTCCGCTGTAGCTTTAGTAGAAGTATGATGTTTCTTCTTCTTCTTGTATTTATCCGGGAAGTCAGAGCAGCACTTGTCCCTGTCCTGTAAGATATGTAACGTTAGTGCCCAGTTCAATGCATATCATGTTGCACATGTTACATATCTGGTATATAGGTTTGGGGTTCGATCCCCGGTTTGACCTGTCAGCTGGTTCGGTTCTCAGCAGTCCACAGTATAACGAAAGCACTAGTACTGCTATTATAAAGGTCAGCTAACAACAAACCAAAGAGAAGATACAACTCTACCCCATTGATAGTTTTCAAGCAGACAGAAAGGAGTCCGTTTATTTATTCCTATCTGTGTGTATCTGTTCAATCGCGTGTAGTAATTTTACAGTGACAGGTGAGAGAGAGAGCACAGAGACAGATTCTCTTCGGAAGAGGTACTAAGGGACGCAAAAAATTCGGACACTCTTTCTCCACTCGACCGAAACCTCTGCTTGGAGAGACAGATAACGTTAGACACTGATGGAGAGATGGTTTTTTTTTGATAGGCTGTTTCTTTCAAGTTGGACTTTATCAACGATTCAAAACTTCTCCATTAGTCGCACTTATACATCAAAAGCACGAAATTTCCGCATTTTGCCAGCAGACAAACTGGCCTCCATTCCTATCAAAGAATCAAAGTAGTGCAGAAAACCGGGTCACCTTTGGTGCGGCAGGGGAGGATTACCTGGTGAATAGACAAAAGTCTCGAGCTCATTCCTTTCATCGAGCGTTCATCTTCCCTGAATTCCTCTTCGGACATTGACCATTTAATACTTCATAGCAGTCGTCTTGCAGATGATGGTGATTGTGTTGTCAAAGGGGAAAACAAAGGAATAGCACGGAAGAGAAAGGGGATGGTGGGTATGAAAACAAGTTTGCAGGTGTCACAAGGAATTAGTTGTCTCACCATGGATAATCGTTGATAGGCATTGGGACAACAATCTTAACCACTGTTTTGTACTACCGAAACACATGTACGGAATACGTAAAGTTAACTAGACCTGGCTAAACCAAGGAGGGAAACAAATAACCTCATTGGCTAAGCAAATAAGTAAATGTAAAAGTTTGCACACACCAAGAACCCAGATAGGAGCAGCTTACGAACGTAAACACAAATCTTTTTTTCATAATTTCGTTTTTTTCAATGACGATATCATATCGTACTTCCGTCCAGACAGGTTTTGTTTGGGTGCAATTTCCGTGCAGACTGTTATGAGCGCTTTAAAAAAAGGCCATCCCCAAAACCGACCCGCCAAACTGACCCAAACTGGTTTGGGGAGTTATATCATCCGAGGATTGCGTCATTGTTGACTGCGCGCTGATTGGCTGATATCTAATCTACTTAATTGTGATTGGTGGGAGGCACAAGTCTCGCTGGTATCAGCTCTCGCGAGAACGTACGAGAGCACAATGATTAAAATTTCGAAGAGTTTGTGTCACTGCCTCCACTCTTGTTCAGACGCACGCGAGCACGGCCATCGTGGTGCGGGAGGGTTTTACAGGGATTTTAGGACACAACAACAATGCAGAGGCTGGCCAGATGTGTGACAGTGGCCTCGCGAGGCCGTACGCTAAAGCGGGCTGCCTCCGCCGGCTCCCGGCGAACTCTGTCGGCGGCCGGGTCGCTGCCGGGTGCCGAACCAAATTTCGCGCGAGTCGTGGCTGTGCCGTGCCGAGGAAAATCCAGCCTGGCGTCCGATGCGGAGGGTCCCCGCGGGCTGGAAAGGATTTACCCCCGTCATGACTGCTTTGCCGATCGCCATATCGGACCCAGGGACCACGACAAGCAGGCGATGTTACAATTTTTGGGAGTGAAGGTTGGTAAATTTGGCTGCGATCGTCCGTAAACACGAAGTTGATGATCACATTTCCGCTCCAGTCGGTTAAAACTGGTTCCTCCGGAGCTCCTCACATCATTTCCGATCTCTTCACGCAAAATTAGACCCGATTTCCTCGTCATCATATCACCAAATCACGCTACTCTAATCCCAGCAACAACGTGCACCAACAACACTCCAGGCACGATCATAGGCTGGGGGAATATTTACCGTTTTACCATCTATGGTCAGGAGAACCCTAGATGGTAAGGCTGCTGCCCTAGATGGGCAGGCTGGCAGGGGCGTTGTCCGCCCGCGAAATTCATATTTTCAAACATTTCTTCACATATTTACTGAACAGGCTGCTGATTCTCGTCCCGAACTTTATGCAGCTATGAAATGTGAGGCAATGTTTGTAGTTTGTGGGATGTTATCATGATATGATATAGTTTCATAACAGTCCTATGTCGTAGTCTGGAAATTATGTATTGAAGGAAAACGTCGTCTGCAAACTGCTTGCGTAATCACACAAAATCAGCCATGTTGTAAATGTCGTATCGGTGTATTTTTCACGGCTTGCTGTGTTTTTCCTGTGCCTTCCCGTGCCCAGAGTATGGATGAACTGATAGAGAAGACAGTTCCCGCGGATATCCGCCTGAACAGAGACATGACCGTGGCGGAGCCTGTGCGTAAGTAACATTTGTTACCATTTATTATGTAAAACCCATTTCCGGTAAATTATCATCAATCAGTTGCCATGGTAATGCACAGTAGCATGGAAATTTTCTGTAAAAACTAATGTTGAAAATATTAACCTTTCCTGACGTCATAACAACATTGAGTTGAAAATTCAAAATGGACATAAATAATTATGGAAGATGAATAAATAAGATTTGTTTAGGGAGGTTGCAGCCCAAATTAAGGGGGGGGGTTCAGAGAATTGAAATGGAATTTTCCATCATCTTCCCTGCAGACAGTATCTACATGTCCTGCGGCCGCTCCTGTTTCTGTAGTCTCCCTACATGTCCTGGGGCCAGTCCTGTGTCTGTAGTTTGTCAGGGGGCCGCTTCTGTGTCTGTAGTCTGTCCTGGGGCGGGTCCTGTGTCTGTAGTCTAGGCAATGAAAGGCGACTAATGCGGGATAATTTCTACAACCAGTCTTACCACTACCAGCAGCCACGGTGTGAACATTTTAAAGTTGAGGGACTTCATTTTTGCCGTAGTTGGCAAAGAAGGTGTATGTCGAGTTTTTAAGTTTGTGATTGAAACAGTTCAGTAGTCAGAGCTGACTATAAAATTTGTATTTTCCGAGAGCCATAGTAAAATGGAACTCGTTGTCATCAAGTACTGTAGGAGCATCCTCACTAAATAGCTTTAATTTAAAGAACGGTTGCAGTCAGATATGTAAGGACTAGGTGTAACAGGCCGTTCGGTGTAATGTAACCAGCTGCTTTCGCGCTGTGTGCCTGCGAAGCTGATGTGTTACGCCTAATGGCGGTTATACTGGCTATATAGATATAGATACAGAGCTCACCGCGAAAGCTGCAAACGTAAAACCACTGAGACTATTTCACAATTTACACAATTACAGTACCATCAACCTGTGATTACGCATGCAAACAGCAAATTGCCGTAATGACTTTATATTGCGTTGATTTTGGCAGGGTGTGTGTGTTATTAGACTATCTGCATTTTAGACATCTGAATTCCAACACAATTTTTCGCCGTAACAAAACCTACCCGGTTTCCTCGACTCTGCGAGTCACAAAATCCACCCCATCAAATTGAAGCACTTTTATAATGTAATCACGGGTCATTGCAGGCGATTTCACCCAATTACCAGTAGAAATCCTGACAAACTGCAATTTCTTAGCTTACAGGATAAAATGTGAGCAATCTAGCGTGACTTTGTACCCTGACTGTTAGGTATGACCCTCGATGGTTGGTTTTTGGTGGGGCAGTTTTAGATAAGCAGTCCTCCCAAATACTGGGGCGATCAGATAGTCTCAGCCTCTCCGTCTGGTTAAACACACAGGGCTGCAAATATGGCTGCTGAGTTGACGCCAGTCTCTATTTATTCTTAGTTTGTAAATTTCACTGCTGATACAGAAGAAAACCCATGCCGAATCCAGTCTTGTTCAACTTCAGTACTTCATCGGTAACCAGAACTCAACTAGGTAGACTCATGCCGCAAAATACCCTGCAGGCTTTGTAATTAACATATTTCCTGTCCCAAAGGACTGTACAGGTTCTAACAGCACATTAGGGAATAATTACCAGCATATAAGCAAACAGGACAAACTAGCAGGTGTGAAGGATTTCATTATGAGGCTTGTTACTTCTGATAACTTCTAAAAAATGCCCTGAACATTTCCTAGCCATTGTTTACGTGTTACTCCTATGGAAAGGTGTGTGTATGACATTTGTTAATGTTGACATGGTGACACCTGTCAACGGAACAGGGCTGACATAGCTGTAATCGTTATGAGTAATTAGACAACATGTATAATCGCCCTTCCGTGTAACACACAAGGTGAGCAGTGAATTTTTATGAAGAAACAGTAATGTTTAGATTTTTGCCCCTCCCGTAAAGAAATCACAAGAATGGGTGGTCTATTATTGGGTTCTAAACTAGTACTGGGCAGAAATTGCAGTTCAAAAAGACGGCCGGTATTTCTCACACCCAGTTTGAGATCCCTTTCCCAGCTATTTCGTCAGACTACCAACTCTGACAGACAAGTTGAGTCAGTTTAATGGGTTTGTTGGTTGAGCAGAGGTGTATTCCAGGTCAGTGACCCCAACTTAAGTCGTAAAAAAAGAGATATGGGAATAATGAGTTCATTGACCTTTGGAGCTGACCCAGTGTCAGTCAGGAACAATGGACTCACCTGGATGCCATAGGCTTATATTGTGTAAGCAAGATAATTGGGACTGTAGAATTCCATCCTTTCTTTTGTACACAAAAGTTATACCTGAGTATTATCATACCTGTCAAGTAAATTTACTACTGCCTACCTGCATAAATTCAATTTGCACACAATAAACTCCCGACATGGAGCTGTGAAAAGTGCAAGTGATATCAATCCAGTTTAGCTTACCGAAGACTTGCTCTTCCACTGGTCTTGACAGAGAAGACAGACGCTATGTACGGTATTTACAGGTTTATTGTAGCGAGAAAATTTTCCTTCCTCTTTTCGACAAGTACAATGAACAGTGAACAACGGCTTAACGTCCTGTCCTAAGGACTGCAGCCCTTTCTGGTAGTGTGCATGTCGGGTGAGCCAGGAATCAAACTCACAACCTGTTGGTCCAGAGACTAAGCACATCATTGTCTATGTACATATATTGATGCCTAGTAATATATATTGGTTACAATTCACAGTGACTCACTGTTTCTGCATTGTAATGAGAGGTAGGACACAAGCCCTGGCTTTGGCTTTAAGGTAAAGTTTGTAAGTCTAGCTGTACAGGTCTAGTCTTCATGTTCATGAAAGTCGGGAAGTTAGTTGTGCTTTGTGTAAACTTGGACTTCATCTTGTTACAACAAGCCTAACTTTTGTCCTCCTGTTCTGTTATGAGGAAGGTGAGACGTTTACTTTAACTTGGCCACAACTCCTCATTAAGGCAGTCTGTTTGTATGTTTCTAAGATGTTGTCAGAAACGTAAGACGTTAGCCTAGGCCTCTGCTCAAGACTTAAGACTCACCCTTTGATGTTTCCTCCCAGTAGTCTTAACTCCAGTTTCCTCCTCAAAACTAGAACCAGCTGCCAAGTATTATTATTACCACCCCAGTTTCTTGCTGCTTACACTGGTTATAGTCAAATGTTAAAAGATTCATCAACACAATAACAGTGTACATAGGAAAGAAATATATGCGGCACATATCTGATTTCAATGACAGTCTGCCAGTAAGTTAACAGCTATTCCTGACGCATGTTGGAAGTCTCTAGTAGTGGCTTCATTAAGGTCTCATTCCTGTAATACTCCGAGTGGGTGCCCTAAAGGAGTCCGTACCCCAGAAAATGAATGGCTGCATGTACGTGTGTCTATATCTGTGTAAAAATTCCTTATACCTAGCCCAGCTGATATCAAGCGTCAAACTGATGAAAGCTTGTTTGTAACTGAAGAAATTAGCAGGCAAAGTTCGGCAGCCGCACGCGAGGTCAGAAGTACATAGCCTGGGCAGTGTGTGTGATTCGGTCCTGCGATTACAGCTGGAAATGCCTTTTTGGGGGTGTGGCCAAGTGCAGATTGTAATTGCTATCAAAAGAGATTGTGTGTAGTGAAAATGTTGTCAATTTTTTTACATAATCTAGGGTAACGGTTCTCAACATGGAATGAAAAACATTGGCACATTTTCTATATCTTCATTAAGAACGCGCCCATGTAAAACATGTATTATAACATGTAAGCCTATGGGGCGAAAAAACTCATGAATGAGACCTTGAACAAACCACAGTGGGGCTTCAGAAGCAGGGTGGTTGCTCTGTAAATATTCTATCGTGACAAACAAACTTCACTGCCCTTCAGGCTAGCAGACCGGGTACAAAGTGTGGTGTTACGATGGTCGTATTTCGTAGTTGAGGATTGTAGAAATTAGTTTTATAGGTATCTCCAACATGTGCCTGTAGGTTGAAGTGTCTAGAGTGTTGGATCTTTGAAAGGAAATGTTTCTGTTTTCCATAGTTGAAAGTTGTTTGTGTCTCTTGCCTAAGCTGGGCATCCTCTCACAGTATTTTTTAGGAAAGACATAGTTTGTTTTGACACTGATGAAAGACAGCAAATGCTGTCTGAAAGTCTAACTCGTCAATGTACTCAGTTTGTGGCCTAGCCTGTATTTACACAAGCTCTCGGCCGGAGGTTACTGACCCCCAACCCAACAGGACCGGCTGGCCACTAGGAGCGCGATTCGTCAGGCTAGTTTCTGACCCTCTCCAAGCTAACCTCCTTTGAAATCACTGCAAATGTACATGTAGAAATATGCCATTAGCAGGAATAATGTTAAATATTACTTTCTGCTCTATTACCGAAGCACATTGAGTTGTTTGTTCTCCTCTCTGTGGTTTTCTGTGGCCCGAATCAGAGACACAAATCAGCTGTTACTCTGTAAACAGGTGGCTCCATGTGGTAAACAAGTTTGTGGGCGTCGCCCCTATCTGGCCTGTGATTGGCTAAGGCAAGGGGGTGTGTCACCTGACACAAAGCCAAAGTCTCAAACAAAGAAGCCAGCATGTGACTTCAGGGTACTTACTGAGAAGTTGGATTGTTCCAATGTTATGTGGAACACAGAGTCAAACACCAATAGCTGTGAAACAACATCTTTTTGAAAAAGATTTAAAAAAAATGATAAAGTAACAGTAAAAGTATTGAATGTGGTAGTTATTAACCATTTTATCTCTGCGACATGACAGTACAGGCATGACTAGATGACACAGTCACAGATCTCTTGACTAGGTGGTCGAAAGTTCAGACTATAGCCAGAGGCTGTTGTTGTTTTTGTTGCCGTCCTTTGCACTGTAAATCATGGTCCACTTTTAATTGGAGTTGTCAAAAACATTATTGGACTTTCTCTGGTACATTGAACCTGTAAATGTGCTACTAACAACTGTTCATCTGTTTTAATAGACATAGTTAAAGTTTTATACGTTATTTCCGTGCTTTATAAGTTTATATATTGAGTACAGAAATAGCGTGTTAAACTGTTAGTTAGAAGGTTTGTCAGCTGATGTGAGGTTGAAGTTGTGTTAGAACAGGCTGACCCGAGTTTCACCTTTGACATTTCACAACTCAGCAGTCACAGTTTGACCTTTTGATGTTTATGCTATAATAATAGAATACAATGTACACATAAAAACTCAAACTTGGCACAAGGCAGAAGTTTGATAACAGTTCTTGGGGAAACGGATCAAGAACTGCATGTTTTGTCCTTGATGGTCAGGAACTTGGGGCCACAAAATCCAACTATTCCTATGATAGGGTCAGACCTAATAGTAACTGTATACCAAATATCATGACAACCCAGCCATAGCTTCTCAAATGATATATTGTGCAACCACAAACAAATAAATAAAACCACACACGGTACCAAACACATATAGTGAATGTCAAGTTATGTTTTTATTAGTGGTCTAATCGTGACTCACAAAAGCCAATTATTTCTTTGCGTGGGCAAGCTCTAACTGTACACCAAATATCATAACAATCCAGCATAGCTTCTTTAATAATGCTGTTTGACAAAAACCAGAAAGCTAAACCACAAACTACTGAAAACATGACCGTCTTGGTGCATGACTGTGATGATGTTAGGAGAAGGTATGTAAACATCGGGGATGTTTATATGAGTCATCTGAGCATGACAGATGACCTGACAGATATTTGTGGAGGACTTTGTGAATTATTTATGTCTAAAAACAATTGTATGCATAACCTAGAGGCAATTCAATGATACTAAATTGCTTTTATTGTTGTTACTTGTTGGGATATCTTTTAGAGAAACGTTGAAACATTGTTGAAATTTTTCATTTTGATTTTGTTTACCCATGCAGGGGCAACATACCGCCACAAGGGCGGTTTTCAATGTGCCTGTTTGTGTGATCGTGAGTGATCAGAGTTTGATAGATAACCTGACTGACTTTTGTGTTGGACAGTATGAATTATTGAGGCCAGAACTTTGGACTCGTTTTTGGCCTGAGTCCAAATTCAGCTGTCATGTGAACCAGTTTATGGTCCTGTTATTGCTGATCTCAGGATGGGAAGTATCCATGACTGTGGTGGACGATGGGGATCCTATAACCCTATAGCTGGTCCAGAGCTGTCTCCAGGACCCATCCTTCTGTCACAGGACGGAAATTTGCTTTTTGGGACGGAAAAACATTCAACCCTGTCTGTCCAAAATGTATCAATCTTATGACCTAAATCTGATGAAAATGTATTTTTGTAAGCTTAGAAAATCAATGACACATTCAACATTGAAAATCAAAATCAATGAGTGGGACGGAAAAAAAATGTAAGGTGGAGACATCCCTGAGCTTAGTCTGACCATCCTTTAGCAGGAAAGTACAGTCAAGAGCAGTTAGCAGAGACAAGGACAGTCTCTATTGTTTGTTTGTAAGTCAAGTGGAAAATAACAAATTGCATAATGCACAAACCGGCACAGGGCACAGGACCACCTGTCCACAAAGACCAGGTTTTATCGGTCCCCTGAGTGGTTTTCTTGGGCAGGTTTGACTGCAATAAGTATGATCTTCCACTGAGTTCTCCTGTTCACATTCTGCAGTATCATCACTGCACAGACCAGGTGGAGGGACAAGGGCAGTCTCTTTTGTTTGTAGTTCAAGTCGAAAATAACAAATTGCAAAATGCACAAACCGCTGCAGGGCACAGGACACACCAGTTTTGTATTCGTACTTGGTACAAGCTGTGAAACTGGAAGAATCTTTTCACTGGTTGTTTTTGTGCACCAAAACATTCCCAAACTTTCCCCCCTAACTGTTGTGTCCAAGGTGTGACTCCTCAAACAAAGGACCAATACTATAGGCTAGTAATAAAATATCCACCTCCAGTTAGCAGGAAGATGTTTGAGCTTTCTAAAAAGAATATCAACAACTTATAACTTTACCTGCTAAAAAACTTGGTTTGGTACTAAGAATCACATGTTTTCAGGAAACAAAAAGGGCAGCTAGTGCAGGACTCGACCACCGACCCTGTGATCCCAAAGTGAGATTACTAACCGCCCAACCACAGCATGATAACCAGCCAGTTCTGTATGCATGACAGCCTGTGACCCCTGACCCCTCGAGCGATGATATAAACGGCTGATTTGTTCCTGTGCGATAATCGCAGCGCTCAGGTTATAAATCCTCGCGATGAGTCGCCAGCCGCTTTTACAGCCGCGGATTAACAATCAATACGCAGGAGAAAATGAGGTTTTGATGGAGAGTCTTTAGGGTCCGTAAAGGCGACGTTATTGCGGTGAATTGGGCAGGGAAAATTGGGCTACGCAATCAAGGCTGGAATAACGGAGACCAACTTGTTGGAGTGGACGACTAATTCACAGCAATATTTCATCTGAAGTGGTGGTTGGGTTTTTGACGAACTGTTGCTATACAGAACCAGCTAGATAAAGTGGTGTTTAGGTTTTTGATGCAAGGCTGGCTCAAGTGGTGGTTTGCATTGTGGTTGGGTTTGTGACCTACTGTCATCATATAGGGCTTGTCAAAGTGGTGGTTAAGTAAAGGATGGAGGTTGGTTTTTGACGTCATACAGGGCCAGCTAAAGCCTTGGTTAGGGCGGTGTTCTGAATGGAAGTCAGGTTTTTGACGCAGGGCCGTCATACAAGGCTGGCTGAAGTGGTGGTTAGGATTGTGGTTGGGTTTTTGACCTAATGTCATCATATAAGTGGAGGCTGGGTTTTTGACCTAATGTCATCATATAAAGTGGAGGCTGGGTTTTTGACCTAATGTCATCATATAAAGTGGAGGCTGGTTTTTGACGAAGTGTTGTCACACAGGTTTGCATGCGGCCAATTGTGGGTAGTTAGGCTCCGACTTGGCGGGATTTAGAGGCAATTTGGGGACAATTTCGTGTGATTACATCCAGACACTTCCCTGACTACCGATGATAATGGGGGATTGGTGTTTCTATAACTTCCGTCTGTAGTAAAAATATTTTCAAAACGTTGGTGCAATAGCAAATGTGGAGACAGATAGACATAAGAAAACAAGCTCTTTGTTATCTAAGCAGAGATGACAATGTCTTATAACTAAATATAAGATATGTGCAGAAATGCCTCAGGGTGAATGTACTCTAGTATGTACGTAGTTTACACCGGGATGATGATGGTTTAAACCTTCATTACAGCTTTTGCCAGCGACCCCATTCCTTTTGATAACAGGAATAGGTTTCAGGAAAAGTTAAGATATTTGTGCTTATATAAATCCATCTATAGTGCTGAAGTACAACAGGCATGTTTTTTGTTGTTGTCGCAACAAAGTACATTCTGTATAGATTAACTATAATGTACAATGTAAAACTTTCTTCGCAACTTTTGCCAGTACTACCAGTGACCCCAGTAGCGTTTCTTCTGCTAGAGGTTTCACTATGGTCTTCGAATGTATTACGAATGTATAACTGCATCTGAATGCTGTTTTAGTGCAGAAGGCAGAGTGCATTGTTATATAATGTTGTTATCAATACAGCATCACACCTGTAGAGGGAACAGAATCCTTCACTGCAGGAATGGGCATGTTGATCTTGAGACTTTTGTTCAAGGTCGTTCAAGTCACCATCTTGTTTCCATTTGGAGCGTTAAAATGGGGCTGATGTAATTGTAGCTAATTGGCCTAAATATACGTCAAGGCCAGTTTTTATGGAGACTCAGTCTCAGCAGGAAACAGTGGAGGCACTGTTACAGTAGTGATGTCAGGATGGGGTCACCTTTCAAGACCTTTGGTGTGGGCTTAGACTAGAAGTTGTGGGTTCAAATCCCACTGTTCTGAACCCTGGTGTGCTGTGCTACTGGTATGGTAGAGGATGCAGGAAAGTTTGTGTTTGAGGAGAGACCCACAACTTGAAGTTTTAGAAAACATAAAATGGCAGTGTGTGTGTGTACATTTATTTGTGTGTGTGTGTGTGTGTACACTTATGTGTGTGTGAGTGTGTGTGTGTGTGTGTGTACACTTACATGTATGTGTGTGTGTGGGTGGGGGTGCATGTATGTGTGTGGGTGGGGGGGGGGTGCACCCCTGTTAGTTATGACCAATAATAGAACTGTAGTGAGCTCATGAGGGGGAGTCATGTTGTTGTCTTGTGACTGGTGGATTGATCAATTATTCACACCTGAGATCAATACAAGAATGCTCCAGTCCTGATGTGCAAGTTACACGTTTTCTTTCCAGAACCCTCCAATTACACAACTGGAACTGGAAAGTCATTAAAATTCTGCCTTCTCAGCTCGTATGTCCATAATAAAGGTGCACTGTATCTATTTAGTAACTTCAGACTTTTGTACCATATGGTAAAAGGAAGACATTCTGGTGTAAACAGACAGCCTCGAGCTCCTGTCTTGGAAACCTGCCAAGGTCACCAGTTAAGACAGGCCTCCAAGGATGTTTTACTTATTTTGTTCCATAGTGAATACGTCATAAGAAATTTGACATTGTTGCCAGTAGATAACCCTTACCTCAGCTGTCCTCTGACCATGACATTGAAGGTCAGGTGACTCGGGTTTCAGTTTATCAGATCAGGTTTCAGTCTGCGGTAGTGCAGCCACCATGAACGGCTGACTGTAACTTGGCATCTAACCAGACAAGACTGCTTTTTCTATTTATAACTTTTTGTCCTGCCCAAATTGTGTTCAAGTATTTATGACGTCTCATTGGTTACCTGGTGAAAACAGCCGTGTGTTTTGTACAAAGCAGTTTGCACTTTCTGATATTTGTGTAAAGGTTGAGTACATACAGTTGGTATCAACAACCAATGTTTTGAAGATGTTCCTTAATTAGTGCCATTTTGAAGCTGTATTTATGAAGTATGAAGACTTTTTGAGGATGTCACTAGTACTCTATTGTCACTGGCTGGTTTTATAATGAACCAGTGCAGGTTTTAGGTACAGGTAGACATCAGAAACACCTGCACAGCTCCAATGTTACCTGCACTAACCTACATTCTAGCCCTGACTGTGCTTTCCAAAACAAGTGGGACACTGTCGTTACTTTAGATGTCAGTTTGGTGTAGGTGTAATTTATAAGCCATCGGTGTTAACAGTATTATCGACTGAGCTCTCCCCACATTTTCCTCATAACTCATCAGCCATCAGTGATGTAACATGCCTGTAACAAGGCCGGGCAGTCCGTTATCCCTGGATAATGGGGATTGCGTGGCATTCGCTACCTCATTAATAATGCACAGAACTATTTCTAACTTATAATGGAGAAGGCACGCCAGCGCTCGCTTCTGTCTTGTTTTCTCATGAATTATTACATATGAAGACAGATATTCTGGGACAATCCGTTCTTCCCAGGCTTTCAGTAACTTCATCTTTGTAATTAAGGGTAGTGTAAGGACTGGTGATTTAGAACAATGGCTGAGAAATTCATGAATAAGTTCTATGGAAGCAAACGACTGCCATCAGTCAGAATAACTGAAATGTTACATGGCTTTGCTGTGGATTAGACAGGCTAGCTGTGGATATCCAGGATAATCCTGTAACGGAGAGGGAAACAAAATGGGAAGGAGTATCTTTAATAGTGTGGGTGTGGGGGGGATGCTTGGTGGGCGCTATATATATATACATATATAGTGTCTCTGTGTTAGACCCAGTGTGTATTGACAGAGATTGTGTCAGTCTGTGTGTATGTGGGATATTGTAGTGTGTGTATGTGTGTGCGTAGGGTATTATAGTGTGTAAAAACTATACATGTATGTGCGTACGTACGTAGGGTTTGCAATGTGTGTATGTGTGTACGTGGGTTATCACAGTGTCACCACTACATGGCTATTGCAGTGTGTGTACATGTGTACATACGACTGTGAGTGTAGAGTCAGGCCGTCTTTAGAAATAAAGTCCTCATGATCAGGTACTGCCAGTTGATCCTCTGTTCTCACTACGAACGCGGAAAAGCGACAAATGGACAAAATCGGTTACATTTTGGGCAATAAATTAGTGTTGGTTACAATTCTAAAATTGTCGCCGTTTAGATTGCCCCCAATTAGCGACATTTTCGGTTTATGGACCCAGGCCGAGTTCCATGGAAGTGGAAAGGTTACAATTTCTGGGAGAACGGCGACAAATGCCGGTTTATGGTCCCACCCGGCGGGCTAATGAACTGCGCTGTGAAAATGTCGCCGTTTGAATTGCCCCTCCCGCACTTGGGCCGGTCAATGCACACTTCACACCTACATGTTTCCCCTCCTACCGATAATTCCTATTGTGTATACTAATCTGTGAGGCAAATCTGCCCGCGTGGTTGTGAATAGATCGTCGATCTCGGCCGTGAAACACGAAAGACGGCCGAGATCGGCCGCTGCGCCCCGCGACATGCAAGCGGCAAGCCGGGTCAAAGGTCATTCAGAGACAAAACAACAACACGGCGAGCGGCAAAACTCTCCGTATTTGCAACATCGCGGCGCGGTCTAATTTTGCAGCCGTGTTTTAGTATTGAGAAAATACCCTTCTGGCCGTCGGTGGAACCGTCAACCCCATTTTCCCAGCGTCGTCGCGGACATGTTGTAAAGTAAACACTGGAAGTTCTGTGATCTTCTGTGGGGCACTATAGCCTGCTCGAACACGCGCGCGCTAGAATCAAGCGAAAGTAACCCGAGACAATTTACGTGACTCTAGCTTTCCAAATATGGAAAATTTATGCAAATGTCACGTGCAATCCGCCCGAAAGTGTGCTATGGGCTCGGCCGGTTGCTATGCAGTGGTGAATGCCGGCGCCTTTGATGAACTGCTTGGAAGTTTTGCGGTGGGCGTGGCCTATTGCATGCGAATGTGTCTTTCTCAAGAGTTCTCACGACTTGCCGGCCGGCGCAGGGATAGCTGGCGGGATTCCCCACCGTTACAAATGCAACAATGTTCTTTTCGCTGGTATTTCTACCAATAGTGCTACAAATGTGGCATGAATGTCAATGCCGCTACCACTAAAAATCGGAGGATACCTAGTCCTGGATATTTGGATATGATGCAAGTCGTTGTCGTAGGGTGAGGATGGCTACGATGCCTCGGCCGAGAGATTACGTAACGACGGATAGCTGTTGGCCATCCGGGCACGTGAGCAAGTTTGTATCACACCGGGAACTTTGAAATAAGAAATATTCTGCCCCTGAAATCGCCGTGAGCGGCCGGACATGATTTTCGCTCTTTAGTGAAATATCTAACATCCTTCTTGTTCAGATTAGTTTTTTACGACTTTATTTTGTTAAAAGGAGTTTAAATCTGTTGGCAAAATTTCCGATTTGTAACATAGAAAAATCTAAAAACCGTGTCTTGGTTCAAATGACCGTCGAACAGTGGCGCTTTAAACAAGGTTAAAATCCTAAAACGAGAAAATAAACATCCATCTAGCCACCGGTCATTCCTAACTTACAAGTCCAAGCAGATGTTAGAATCCAGCTGAGTTTGTGTGTGTTTTGCAAGATTTATAAAGTTTTCTTGTAGTAGCGAGAGAATGGTTAAAAAGGAGCACTCGTAAATCCTAACATCTGCTTGGAGATTTGGTCCCACCGACGGCTTTTGTTTGTTTGCTGTTGTTTGTATTGCATACCCGGTAAACCGCATCAAGGCGTAACACATCAGGTTAATTCGGCTAGTAAGATATCTCGTTTGAAGCACCGCCCACTTTAAAAAAGTTAATGAACATAAGATCTGCTCGTGATAAAAGATTAAGGTACTTACCGAACATGACCAAGTCTCCGGTAAACCGTAAATATAGATTTGCCACCCAAGCGGGGAAAGTTGGACGGCTGAAATCCGGGTGAAATCGGTCTAAAGAAAGTTCCTTGGTGCGCATGATCAATCAACTTGTCCCTTGCAGTTCTTCCTTCTTTTTGCATTTTGCAAGTAGTGAAAACTTAAAGTGTTTCTCTTTTAACCTTTTAAACAAAGATCGCAGGTCAAAATGCAAGATTCTTTCACAGCCTTTTCCCGCCATATTCAGACCATGCACGTAATCTTGGCATATCCACCTTGGTCTATCAGACGCAAATGTCCGGAAAGTGACATTCAGTAGTCCATAGCAATAGGACAAGTGAGGTCCGGTCCGGTCTGCTAGTTCGTAGCGAGCTTTTCATGTTGCTATACTCAGGAATTGGACATTGAATATGCCCCCCTCCCAATATTTGCAACAAGAAGGAGGTTCAATCACTAATCAGTGCCTGACTGTGCTGTAAAAGCTTCCCTAACTGAACAAGATTACACGTACAGAGTCAAATCTCCACCGTAGGTGTAGTACGTCGTTCTCCTGCAGTCCAATGTCGGGATCTTTCCCAGCCATATAGCATCTCCAACAAGCCTGGACTAATTTTCCCGCCAGATAACACTGAACTCTGACACCGATGTGTTACTACAGTAACTATTATTCATGAGCTGGTCTCAAGAGGAAATGTGAAACAATACACAGGAAGTAGTCGTCCCAGCATTTGAATGACAACGTTGACGATCCATTGATCTGTGTGTTGTGTTGTGTTGTGTTGTGCAAATCCCTTCTCGATGCCAGATCGCGTCCGATTTGAACTATTTTTGTAGCGAATGTGATGTGTAACTTCAATGGGCTGTCACAAGCATTCATACTTGAAAGTTGCAGAATTTGATGTCTTTATTTGAAATGATATTAAACATCAAGGAGGTGATACCATTCCACAGATCGATGTTTGTTATGTTTGCAGATTATATAGAATAGGAAGCATATGATTCATTCTTCAAGCTCCCAAAAAATGTATCCACTTCTTTAAGAGTTGAAGTAAGGAGCCTTGCTTCAAGAAAAGGTATCCATGGTTGAAACAATCGTAACACTAACAGTGCCCTCATGAATACTCCGAAAATATGTAGATGAAAAAGTAATGCACATTCCTGCTGGTGTGTTTATCCAGAGGGGCGGTTTAATATACCGGCTATACAGATACAGACTCCATACTTAGCAAACATAGCGAATGTGACAGTGACAATTGAATGCGTTAAAGGCTAGAAAAGCAATGTTGTATATATATAGTGGCCGGTATGAGATGCTGTTTGCGGAGGTTTCAGGACAGTATATACGTCCAGGCAAGGAGGTTATATATAAAACCTCCTTGGTCCAGGCAAGGAGGTATTAAATTTAACCTCCTTGGTCAGGGTCCAAAGAATCTTCTCCCAAAAGATCGCTTGCTGACAAATTAGTACGGTTTTGCATGACAAAAGGAAACTTTGGGTTACGGGTTTGCCGGCCGATGACGGTCCCCAGGGAAAGCACAATCCCATTATCATGGAGACGATAAACTCTTGTTCCCCCTTGCAAGAGAAAGGCCCATTAGAAAGGCCCTGTAACACAGCCACTCACCAGTAGAATCGATCAGCAGATGAGTCTACGACTTCTGCGAGCCCAGCCACTACAGGCTGTGGCCGCGTTGCGAACGCTGAGAGACCAAGGAGTCGTTGAAGGACATTATCCTATATAATGTCCGTTGACAGACCAACTTTAAAAGCAGAGGTTGATGGGGAAGATTGTGATCCCAACCGGCATATGATATTGAAGAAGGTCACTATGATCTTCTTCTTTAACCAACCTCTGCTTTGTTCGAGAGTAGAGCGTCAACGGTTTGATAGATCGCTCAACGAATTTCATAGATAAGAGACAATTTATATTCATGTTTTGAGTTTTGTTGTCTTCCAATGAATCATACCTTTTTATCTTGCATTATATTCCAGTTATGAAATCCATTTTGGAAGCTTGGCAATCGCCAGAGAGCGGGGCCCAAATGACACTTTCGGCAGTAAAAAAAATAGTAGAATCAAGGATGTTTTGTAAAATACGCCCGGTGATGTCTCGATAATCCTGCGATTTTGAAGGATCGGTCACGGTGGCAGGTCAATGAACCACTTTCAACGTGATATGGTAAATTTTCAGAATAAGAATTGGCGCGACTCTCGGGCGATTGTGAGATTCGGCGACTTTCTGATCATTACCAAATACTCGTCGACCGTGTGACAGGGGCATAACTACTGACTCAGCTGGTCAGCATATGCCAGCCTGCAGGACACATGACGTACTAATGCTACCATCACATTTCCAAGCCGGGGCCCGGCCTGGCAGTTTGCGGGAACGAATACTATTGTATTATGTATATCATACTATATGATAACACAAGGTTAAAGTATATTTAACCTCCTTGATGATATAAAAGACAACAAACACACAAACGTCAAAAATAGTTATCATGAGCATACTTAATGTATATTTCTTGACATACACTTTCATTTTTTGCTCCCGCAAACCGGGCCCCGATTTGGAAATGTGACCGTACCACAAGCAAGAGACAGCCAATGGAGAATAGACGCAAAATGCATCAGGGTCACATCTATTACCAGAACACTCCCTTTTTCTGCAAATTAATATCAAGTTTGTCTTTTTTCATATTTTCCAGGTTCGTCCTCTTTTATCAACTTTTGACCATGCTGTGCAAGAATTCGAAAACAGGATGAACAGACTTACTTGAACGTTTTGTTTTTTTGTTTTGTTCCGTTTTGACGTTTTGTTGTCGAGTTCTGTTGACCCCAATTTGTTATGTTACGTTTTTGTCAGTTCGATTTCATTGAAGTGTCTACCGGCAAAGAAACATACTAACAATTAGCTTTCGCACAACTAACAACTCATAGAATTCAGGCTAGTCTCCTTCGCAGACTTTTTAGAGCGCCGGCGTTTATTTCTTTGGGCGAGCGCTGATCAATTCGATTCGTGACTTTCAAGGGAGCGGATGCTGTCCTAAACTTCTGACTGTTTCAAAATTTTATCCAGTTGCTTGAGTAACTATTTTTGGCGTAACCGTAAAGATTTTCTATTGCTGGCAGAGCTAGAAAGGGCGCTGCAAGAAGTCTACGAAGGAGGCTAAGGAAATGCAATGTTTTTAAACGTATTCTTACGATACCTAGGCAAGAAACGAAACAAATACGTGTAATCATATTTTCATTAATATGGGAAAACCGTGTCTTAAGCAAACCCTAAGCATTAGTTCACTAAGAAGAAAGTGTCCCTAGAGATAAGGATACTAATTGAAAAATCCTTCAAGTTACATCCGACGAAAATGCATGGTGTGAAGCAGGTGAGTTTGAAAACAACATATATCTAATATGCATGCAAAGATATGGTGGAGAACATTTGTGACGAAGGAAGTTGACATTTACATTAAGACATGGTATGTAGGTGGGGTTCACAGACGAGTACCTACATGGACATAGCATAGGGTAGTGAGGCGATTTTGTCGTCTGCTGTTTTGTGTACATTTTTACTGAAATGTGACATTCTCCACACAGCGCGCAACTCTGCTAATGAAACTTGCGCTCCAGATGTAATATAATGTTACAGAATCTTTTCGAGTTGAAGCATCGGTCCTGTCATAAAAAGAGTCAACGGGTCTTAAAATATGAAGATTTATTCCTGGCCATGGGAGGTCTTGTCGAGTTACCGGTACCAGGAAAGTACCAATACGTACCGTACTTCAAATTCGATATCGCTATGTTGAGAATCGTTTTATTATTGCTTTACATGTTTCGAACGTCTGTCGTCCTCCCAACTTCCAACCTCACGACAAGACTTACCATTACTTGTGAATTGTGTTTACTTAAAGGTCTTCTTTTCATTTACTTGTCTTACTTTAAAATCATCACGCACATTTTAACTGGAAACGTAGCACGAAACGAACCATCTGTCGGGCTTTCTGCCCACCCGTATTTCTACAACCAAACTCTAAATATTTTATTTCCCAAGTTTACGGACAAGTTTCATAAGATTCTAAAAAATGAACATATGCGAGGAAATTTTTGTAAACGCTTGTGTAAATGCTTTTCAGTACTAATATTCTCATGCAGCAAATATTCTCGTCTCTTTTGTCCAACCGGAACCAAAGAAAAAAATGATGCGAATTGATAGATCAAATCTGACAAATGTTGCAGCAAACCGTTATAGATCTTGACAGCACTCCGGTACACCTGTGGAATATAAGTAGAATTAGACTTTCTTTTCCATTTTTTATAACAATTGAAACTCCAATGTAATCCTCATTCTGACATGTTGCTATAGCTCTACTGTCGGGCACTCCACATACAGCATGCGGTAGCCAGGCCTTTTGCTGTTGTGTCAGCGAATCATCAATCATTTGTTTGGAAGTATTGACGCATTGTATTTGAAGAGTTGAACCTGTAACACCCACCGACCCCACATGAGCACCACACACAAAAAAACACAAGTGAAACCTATCAACCTTCCACTCATGTGCGACACGATATTACAGTAGCGCCACATGTACCAGTTAGTCTTCCTGTACGGTAGGTATTGTTGCAGAAGGAAATGTTGAGAATTGTTTGAGGATTGTTTTTACATTTCCAAATGCCTGTTATCCTCTCAACTTAACAACATCACTTAACATCACTTGTGAATTGTGTTTATCTAACGATCCGATGCTTTGTTGGACGTTTTAGAATCTATGAAGGGTACCTCTGTGTCCAATTATTAGCTGGAAATATAGCCCACACCACCTGTCAGATCGGACAACCTCGACTACTGCTAGATCTAATGACGCTTCAAATACTAGTCACTTTGGGTTATTTGTTATATATTTCATATATGTTGTCCATGTCAATTATCATTCGAATTGTACAAGGAAACCGTCGTGCAACACCGGAGCATATGGTAGAAACTGCACAGTACCGCATGGACGATGTCTTTATCTCAACATAGAAGTCAGTATAGAATGAAGACTGTAGGAACACCCGACAGGTAGTCTAGGTACATGTACCTCCCTATATTTCCAGCCAACACTTGCGTGGTTATTTCAAATTCCAATGCGCATCTTATAAAACCTAAAACTAAGTTAAAACAGATGACGTTTAGTTATCGATGAATGTGACAAAAGTGTAAGAGCGAAAACGACTCTCCATGTTGTATAACCATGGCCTGTTTTAATATCGCAAGATTTACAGGATATTTTCATATCATCTTTAGAAACGGGGTACTGATACTATATCATAGACAACTAAAGTACTAGTATTGAGAGCACCGTTTGAAGGGTTTTCATACACGCCCCGATAGACCGGCTAAACGGTAATTGGAAAATTGATAGTTCCGTGTTGTTTTCTAAAGTTCAGGACACTCTTGGACCGTGAAAAGGCTTTTTGATATATCATAAGATGTACAGGAGTCTCGTATATTATTGTCTAATGTGTAACTTGTAGAGCGTTTTTTGCACAAGACGACGAAACAGAAATATCAACAGCGCCGTTTGAAGGGTTTTCATACACGCCCCGATAGACCGGCTTAACGGTGATTGGAAAATTGATACTAGTAGTTCCGTGTTGTTTTCTAAAGTTCAGGACACCCTTGGACCGTGAAAAAGCTTTTTTTTTTAATTATAAGATATATAGGAGTCTCGTATATTATTGTCTAATGTGTAACTTGTAGAGCGTTATTTGCGAGAGAGGTCGAATCAGAAATATTAAGAGCGCCGTTTGAATGGTTTTCATACACGCCCCGATAGACCGGCTGAACGGTTTGAAAAAATGATAGTTCCGTGTTGTTTTCTTAGGTTCAAGACGCTGTAAGGCCATGAAAACGCTTGTCCTTAAACAACAAGATATACAGGAGTCTCGTGTATCATATACTAACGAATGACTTGTCGGAGTGTTTGAAAAAGACCTCCAAAGAGAAATACTGAGAGCGCAATTGGCAGGGTTTTCATACACGCACGCCGTATAGACTTGTGCTCAACGGTGATTAGAAAATTTATAGTTCCGTATTGTTTTCTATGGTTCAGGACACTCTTGGACCACGAAAAAGCTTGTTAATATATCACAAGATATACAGGAGTTTCCGTATATTATTGACTAATGGTTACTTAACTTGTAGAGCGTTTGCAGAAGACGTCGAATCAGAAATATTGAGAGCGCCGGTTGAAGGGTTTTCAAACACGCACCAGTAGACTTTGGCTGAACAGTGATTGGAAAATTGATAGTTTCGTGTTGTTTTCTGCGGTTCAGGAGACTGTAGGACCATGAAAAAGCTTTTTATCATATCACAATACAAACAGGAGTCTCGTATATTATTGACTAATGGGCTACTTGTAGAGCACAAGTGTTTTTAAACATTTTACAAAGCATACTACGCCATATTCAAGTAAACACAACTAACACATACTGCTAGGTCATCTCGTTAATCTAAGAGGACGACGGAGGTTTATCTATGATGGTTTTGAGAACATACGGGAAACGATTGTCAACATTTCCTCTTTCATTTTCGGATGTATTGAGAGGTAACATTTTACTTCAGGATAAAGGGTACGATATGCTATAGCAGTACAGCATTGGTCTCGTTAGAAAGTACTTCCCGCGGTATTACTGCTCTAAATTAGTTTTCACATATCGCCCTGCATGAGCCACTAGTGAAGTTCTTGCAGAACGATGATTATGTCAACGCTGTGTTATCGCAGCCTAAAAGCCGAGTGAAGCGCAGGTGCCTCCACACACTGGGCACGCGACAGTAATGCTGGGGTCGGGTTTCTTTTCCTTCTTGGCTTGCCGCTTGCGATTCAGCTCGTCGCGTCTGTTCTCCTCGAAGGATAGAAAGGGTGTTCAAATTGTTAAGTTGTCCCTATTGTTTAATTTAATCATTAGAAAAAAAAACTTGCACTCAGTAGTTCTGAGCTGAAAATTTTTTTCCAACATAGTGTTGCATCAGAAAGTTACGCATGTCCATCTAAGTATGGACAGGTTAGGGTTAGGGTAATGCCACATGCTGGTAGGTATCTTGTAACACTACACAGATGTTTATGAGTGTTGTCATTTACGTGATTAAGATTTGAATACGCTGCAACATTTATTTGGTTCAATATCAATTCGCAACATTTCTTGGAGGCGGGGATTGCCGAGTACACTCGAATAGCAGTGCGTCAGGCAAGGGGTGGAGTTAAAGTTTCAAAGGTTGGTTTAAGCAAAAAAAGAACTAACAATTCTTATTTTGTAACACTACACAGATGTTTATGAGTGTTGTCTTTTACGTGATTAAGATCTGAATAAGCTGCGACATTTATCAGATTCAATATCAATTCGCAACATTTCTTGGGGGATGGAGGCGTAAGATCGCTTAGCGCTATCGGTACGGTATTTTGGGGTACCGTACTCCGACGTGTGGCGCAACACTAGAGTTTTTAACTTTTCTAAGTCCTTCTTTTGTGATCTAATGCCAAGGGCATCATTAGAAGAAAAAAAACTTGCACTCAGTAGTTCTGAGCTGAAAAATGTTTTCAAACATTGTGTTGCATCAGAAAGTTACGCATGTTCAACATCTAAGTATGGACAGGTTAGGGTTAGGGTTAGGGTTAGGGTAATGCCACATGCTGGTAGGTATTTTGTAACGCTACACAGATGTTTATGAGTGTTGTCATTTACGTGATCAAGATTTGAATACGCTGCAACATTTATTGGGTTCAATATCAATTCGCAACATTTCTTGGAGGCGGGGATTACCGAGTACACTCGAATAGCAGTGCGTCAGGCAAGGGGTGGAGTTAAAGTTTCAAAGGTTGGTTTAAGCAAAAAAAGAACTAACAATTCTTATTTTGTAACACTACACAGATGTTTATGAGTGTTGTCTTTTACGTGATTAAGATCTGAATAAGCTGCGACATTTATCAGATTCAATATCAATTCGCAACATTTCTTGGAGGATGGAGGCGTAAGATCGCTTAGCGCTATCGGTACGGTATTTTGGGGGTACCGTACTCCGACGTGTGGCGCAACACTAGAGTTTTTAAACTTTTCTAAGTCCTTCTTTTGTGATTTAATGCCAAGGGCTATGTACAGCTGGTTACACCCCACGCGGTTTAGGTATGTTCAGACGATCCAACCTCCTTGTTTGAAGTGTCGCTATGAAATTACCGAAAGCCAGCAATGTCGTCAACAGGTGGTCCACCTCGTACCGTTCTGAAAAAAAATCATTTCCGGCTAAAGCCTGTGCTTTGAGTTTAAAAGAATCATTCAAAATATCGCACTCGGCAAATTTCTCCATAGGTGGACAAAGTAGTCTTCACATCAAACTTGAGGGATAATATATCGCGTTTGTGCGATTTAGATGAATTACGGAGTTCCGAATTCCATGTCAAATATTTAAGATGTTTATTCTCCCCTATGGGAAAAATATTCAGACAAACGTTCCTAAGGATTACGGTTTATCGATAAATCTTAATTCATAACGAGAACGGATTTTTTTGTAAAAATACAACGTCAACGTGTATACCGTTGCTCAGTGCATGAGATAGAGCAGCGCTATGTTAGAAAGTCTCAGACTGGTACTTCATTATCGACACATACTGGTATCATTTTTGAATAGTATTGAGCATTTTTTATAAACCTTCATGAGGATTGGCGGTAGGCCTAAACCAACCAAACCTTACCATCACGAGTACAAATGTATTTGTTAATACTTCCATGTGACCAAAATAGTTCCTCCTTGATTTCAACGAGCAGTATGATTTTATATGATAATCGCAACTGCAAAACGTCTATAGGCATGTGGGCTAATTCGATGGAGCTTTCATATGTCGAAACGAGTCCAAGAAAGTATAGAATCGTCTCAGTAAACACGGTTCACAACTGATGTAAGTATCGTTGTTTAGTCGAGAGGATATCAAACTTTTGGAAATGTAAAAATAATTCACAACGATTCTCAATATTTTTCGTCTTCAAAAACAGCAACCGCTATAGACGGGCAATGACGCGATGTTATCGTGCTGCGCACATGTAAGCAGTTGCTTGCTAAAGTTAACTGGTGTATGTGTGTGTGTGTGTGTGTGTGTGTGTGTGTGTGTGTGTGTGTGTGTGTGTGTGTGTGTGTGTGTGTGTGTGTTTTCGTTTGTTTGTGTTTCAAAGACGATGTGTCAGTACCTCAGTGTGCCTGATTTATAAGAATTGTTTCGCGAACATGTGCGGTATGCGGAGTACAGGATACCGGCACCACTTCAATAGAGCAGTTCCAGACAAAGGATTACGTTGGACTTTTAAGGTTGCTTTTAGCAAAAAAAATGGTAACTGTTTATTTCATAACGCTACGCAGATTTCTATGAGTGTTGTCTTTTGACGCGATCAAGATATAAATACTATGCAACATTTGTCAGACCTATTATCAATTCGCAACATTCCCACAATTACAATCTGAACTCTAAATATAATGAATCGAACTGTTGCCCTTAGTAATACATACAACTACAGTTTCGGACAAACTGACATGAGACCCAATTATTATATCGGAGACTTAGTCTTAATTGATCGCCAAGTAAACGTCATACCTGGGGAATGGGCTAATCGTGCAAACGTAACGTAATCAAAACCATTTTTGTCAAAATAGTAACAGTTCCATCACTGAGTTTGGTAAATGATGTGGCTCGTACATGTAACATGACGAAATCAAAAAGTTGACATCTTAAAACACTGCAGCATGTCGTTCCGTCGGGCGAAGCTATGAATACACTTGCTCACGTGCCGGTGGGCGCGGCCGACAGCTATCGAGTGGAACACAATCTCTACTCTACTTAACTCTACCCTTCTCTGAATCTCGCTATCCGGAACCGGTCTTTGTTTGCTGCAATCGACAACATCGAAGTTCTGGACGGAGTTGTAACACATATCAGTAGAAATACTATTTTGGCGTAACTCTCGTTACCTTACCACCTGCAAGCCGTATAAACGCTTGGAAAGGAAAACAACACATTCACATGCGATAGGCCACGCCCACCGCAAAACTTCCAAGCAGTTCATCAAAGGCGCCGGCATTCACCACTGCATAGCAACCGGCCGAGCCCATAGCACACTTTCGGGCGGATTGCACGTGACATTTGCATAAATTTTCCATATTTGGAAAGCCAGAGTCACGTAAATTGTCTCGGGTTACTTTCGCTTGATTCTAGCGCGCGCGTGTTCGAGCAGGCTATAGTGCCCCACAGAAGATCACAGAACTTCCAGTGTTTACTTTACAACATGTCCGCGACGACGCTGGGAAAATGGGGTTGACGGTTCCACCGACGGCCAGAAGGGTATTTTTTCAATACTAAAACACGGCTGCAAAATTAGACCGCGCCGCGATGTTGCAAATACGGAGAGTTTTGCCGCTCGCCGTGTTGTTGTTTTGTCTCTGAATGACCTTTGACCCGGCTTGCCGCTTGCATGTCGCGGGGCGCAGCGGCCGATCTCGGCCGTCTTTCGTGTTTCACGGCCGAGATCGACGATCTATTCACAACCACGCGGGCAGATTTGCCTCACAGATTAGTATACACAATAGGAATTATCGGTAGGAGGGGAAACATGTAGGTGTGAAGTGTGCATTGACCGGCCCAAGTGCGGGAGGGGCAATTCAAACGGCGACATTTTCACAGCGCAGTTCATTAGCCCGCCGGGTGGGACCATAAACCGGCATTTGTCGCCGTTCTCCCAGAAATTGTAACCTTTCCACTTCCATGGAACTCGGCCTGGGTCCATAAACCGAAAATGTCGCTAATTGGGGGCAATCTAAACGGCGACAATTTTACAATTGTAACCAACACTAATTTATTGCCCAAAATGTAACCGATTTTGTCCATTTGTCGCTTTTCCGCGTTCGTAGTGTCTTGTTCTGTTTTATTTGGCTTTGAATGTGAGTTTCTGGGCCCTACATGGCCAAGAACGGCCAGACAGATCCAGAGGACAGCCTGGAGTCTGACAAGGGAGGGGTTCCTCCAAAGGAGTGATAATGCCCAGGGATGATGATGAGTTAGGGTTTGGGCTTTAAGTTTGACTTTGACTTTGAATTGAGACTCCATGTGTTCATATAGATAACACTAGGGGACGCCCCTAACTTGTCACGGTGTCAGCTCCCAGTCAGCCGTTTATTCTTACACTACAACCTCGGGCTTAGTTCCGCTGGCTTGGCAGACTCGCAGCTGCCGAACCAAGAAGATAAGACTAAATAGATCAAACTAAATGTCATCAAAGCTTTTATTATTCCCTACAGACAAGTATTATGATATTAATACATATCATCCTGTGTGGAGGTGGTATTTTTTGTAACCTGATACAGCACTGTTGTGTAACATGATCCTGACGTTGGAGCTCAGGGTATTCTAGCATAGTAACCTTGCGGCGAAGTTGCTTCTTTATTGTGCAGTTTTAAAGCCTTGGAGAATTCATAAGAAATCATGGGAACTTTGGTTAGTTATGTTTTTGTCAGCGTTCGTTCGTGTGTGTGTTTGTGTGTAAACTGTATACATCTAGTTTACAGTACAACATACTGACTGTATTGTTCCCCCTCTCCCACAGCGGAAAGCGAAGTGCTGGACAGACTGCGACACATCGCGAGGAAGAACAAAGTCTGGAGGTCGTACATCGGGATGGGGTACTACGGAACCGTCACGCCCACAACTATCCTCAGGAACATCTTCGAGAACCCGGGATGGTGAGGACAAAAGATTACCAGTATCTCACCTTAATACTTCTTAGTGTTGTACGCATTCTGCCACTATGACTGTTTTTTTCATAACCTAATTCTTATGGTAGAAAAGTTAAACAGCAAACGTTGGTGAAAAGCAACTCATCATGGAAGGGTTCAGCTGGCATCTTCAGTGTAAGGTCTGTCCCGGCCACCAGCCACTTCCAGGAAATGTCCCTGCCACCAGCCACTTCCAGGAAATGTCCCTGCCACCAGCCACTTCCAGGAAATGTCCCTGCCACCAGCCACTTCCAGGAAAGGTCTGTCCCTGCCACCAGCCACTTCCAGGAAAGGTCTGTCCCTGCCACCAGCCACTTCCAGGAAAGGTCTGTCCCTGCCACCGGCCACTTCCAGGAAAATCTGTCCCTCCCACCAGCCACTTCCAGGAAATTTACTGCCCTGGAACAGGAAAAAGGATTTTACCATGATGGCCAATACTGACCGACGGAGGCCATATATATATGGAAAAGGAAAACCTTAAGCCTGACAAACCGCAGGACTTTCCTGGTCCTGCAGAGGACGTCACAGTGTGGGGAGATGGCATCAGGGTTAAGTGCACTTTTGGGGGATATGTATGTATGACATGGGCTTCTATGCCATCCTGAGAAAGATATGTGTCCATTTTAGAACAGAGGTGGGTTTACCTGAAATGGACTTGATTGTTGCGCAACTTTGATATTCCGCAAGTCTTGATGAAGCAAGAAGGTGAAAATAAAACTCATATTCATAAGTGCAGTTCTGTTTCAAGATAAATACGATTATTAGGAGCAACATTACCCTGGCAGCGTTGTTTACGTGCAGAAGTGCATGTGCCAGTGCTGAAGTTCCCTGTCCTTTACGCCTGTTATCTGTTTAAAAGCGTTTCTCTGCGCGGCGCCAGACGACGACACGCCTACAGGCTCCACACAATCCTGTTACAGCCCACAGGGGCTCAGATTAGAGATCACTTCGTAATACATGCTTTGGGCTTTCAGCCTCCAGTGGCCTACAGAAACGCACTCCATTTTTTGTTTGTTTTTTAGATCTTAGATTTTAGATCAAGTTTATTGTTGCCATCATTGTAGATGAAGAGCGGCTCATACATGAAATAAAATGATACAAATCAGGGTAATAAAACAGAAAAAAAAGTGTCACATCCCAATCTCACAGTCTAGCCTGGAAATTACAGCTTCTCATTGCACACCCAGCTTTCTGAAAAAAAAATGTATTTCTCAATTCTAAGTTTCTAAGAAAAAGTCAAAGGCGGTGAATATCAGATTGTAATTCCCCATATCATCCATCTGACTTTGAAACTGTTGCAGATCTAGAGATTTCAGATGTAAGATATCAATAATCCCCACAACAAATCCTTAACTTTATGCTGTCTGCAGAATGATGCATATTAACAGTTTTCTCAGATTTCAGCAGAGAGAACTAATGTCAGAGATCGGACAGTGGATCAAGTGCAGTGCTTTTAGTTCTAGCTGTGAAGTCTTACATTACCGGTCAGTGGTCTGGCTGGGATTGATACTCCAAACCCTGTGATTCAATCTTAAGTGGTACGTAAAACCCAATGTTGGGATCAGAACCCCAGACCCAGTGGGTTTTTGTGTCTATACAGGAGACACAGCACATGTCGTTCCTGCCAGGGCCAGTTAGCAAGTTTGTGTTTAACAGGATTGTCCAATATTGTGATTCAAATCTCTAACTTTGTGTTTTTGTGTCGGCAGGACGACACAGTACACGCCGTACCAGCCCGAGGTGGCGCAGGGTCGGCTGGAGAGCCTACTGAACTACCAGACGCTCGTGACGGACCTCACCGCCATGGACATCGCCAACGCATCGCTGCTGGACGAGGCAACGGCGGCCGCGGAGGCCATGGCGCTCTGCTACAGACAGAACAAGAGGAGGAGATTCTACGTGGACAGCTACTGCCACCCACAGACTATAGGACTTATCCAAACTAGAGCAGAGTAAGTCACACAGCTACTGCCACCCACAGACTATAGGACTGATCCAAACTAGAGCAGAGTAAGTCACACAGCTACTGTCACCCACAGACCATAGGGCTGATCCAGACTAGAGCAGAGTAAGTCACACACAGCTACTGCCATCCACAGACTATAGGGCTGATCCAAACTAGAGCAGAGTAAGTGTTGAGTACATGTAGTAGTTGACTGGTTTATTCGTCATCATGTGACAGACTGGCCTCATGGCAGCCCTTATAAGGCTGAATTGCGAGGCTAAATACATCATAGGTAATTGCATGTTACAAATCAGGCAACGGTTAAAAGTTTCAATAAATATCAGTTAAAAACAATTGATAAGACTATTTATATATGTTTTTGCTTACGCTCTCATGTCATCATTTGAAATGAAGATGTTTTCCTGAAGCTATATGACAATCATCCTTTCTTGTTTAGGGCCATCGGCATCGACATAACCGTGAGCGACATCGTGAACATGGACTTCAGCGACAGGAACTTCTGCGGGATGATTCTGCAGTACCCAAATATGGAGGGGCAGGTTTACAACATGGACCTGCTGCAGGGGGTCATCGCAGATGCACACGATAACGGGGTGAGTTATCACACACGATAATTGGGTGAGTTATCACACGCACATGGTCACGGGTGAGTTATAAGACATGCACATGATAACAGGGTGAGTTATCACAGATGCACACGATAACGGGGTGAGTTATCACAGACACACACGATAATGGGGTGAGTCATCGCACACGATAACAGGGTGAGTTATCGCACACGATAATGGGGTGAGTTATCGCAGACGCACACGATAACGGGTATGTTCTGTGGATGTATCAGGATTTGTGTGAATCATTTATTGTACACTTTCTCCCAGACACTAGTAGACACTAGTAGTGTCATGTAGTACTATTGTCTGACTCTCGTAGCCCCCATACTCCATGTGGTGCTGGTGGCTCCATGTTTTACATTTTGTTTAACCCCTGACCTTTGTTCTCCCCAGACTTTAGTTGTCTTTGCGACGGACCTGCTGGCCCTGACGCTGATGAAGCCGCCGGGCGAACTCGAGGCAGATATCGCCCTGGGCAGCAGCCAGCGGCTCGGCGTGCCGCTCGGGTACGGCGGACCGCACGCCGCTTTCTTCGCCGTCAGAGATGAGCTGAAGAGACTCATGCCTGGCAGGATGGTCGGGGTCAGCAGGTGGGTCAGAGGTTAGGGGTAGCAGGATGGTCGGGGTCAGAGGTTAGGGTTAGCAGGTGGGTCAGGGGTTAGAGTTCAAAGGGTGAACGGCAAACTGAAGAGACACATGCTGGGGTCAGCAGGTGGTTCAGGGGTTAGAGGTTAAAGGCTGAGAGATGAGCTGAAGAGAGGAGGGAGGGATATGTGGACTGGTCATGTGCCATACTCAAGTCAGAACTCTTTGGTTCTTGTGTTTGAAGTACAGTCATTGCTCGAAGTGTTGAAGTCACCATTGTCAGTGTTTCATGTGCATGTTCAACCCTACCCCAGGGACTCTGCTGGGAGGGACTCCTACCGACTGGCGTTACAGACAAGAGAACAGCACATCCGCAGGGACAAGGCCACCAGTAACATCTGCACCGCTCAGGTAAGGATCCCATTGGTCAGGGCCGGTCATGTGACAAGGCCACCAGCAACATCTGCACCGCTCAGGTAAGGATCCCATTGGTCAGGGCCGGTCATGTGACAAGGCCACCAGCAACATCTGCACCGCTCAGGTAAGGATCCCATTGGTCAGGCATGGTCATGTGACAAGGCCACCAGCAACATCTGCACCGCTCAGGTAAGGATCCCATTGGTCAGGCATGGTCATGTGACTAGGCCACCAGCAACATCTGCACCGCTCAGGTAATTCCCTAGCACGGTGAAGATAAGACCAATTATTGATAAGAGCAGGGGACCAGCTTAGTGTGAGTGGATCAAACCTCACAGCTCGGTAATATGAAGAACTTGTACTTAACTTTCCAAACCCTAAAATTGGTGTCTGAAAATGGAGCCAGCCTTAAGGTAAATAACAACAAAATTCAGGCCGTTTAGTCTGCCTGTTGTGTAATAAAGAGCCAATAGTCCAATAGTGTAAAATGCCTAAAGATGGTTTACTGGTTATGCAGAACAAACAGAAGGCTGCTCATTGGTCAGGGCTGGTCATGTGACAACTATTTATTTTTGTGCAAGCTGAATTTCCCGTCCGTCCCCAGAGTTGAGGTGTCCTGTTGTTTTCCCATCAGGCTTTGCTGGCCAACATGGCCGCCATGTACACGGTTTACCACGGACCCGAGGGCCTCAAGCACATCGCCACCAGGGTGCATCATGGGACACTGCTGCTAGCGGAAGGTGAGTGCAACGAGGTCAAGTCTTAGAACAGCCCATGGAATTTTACCTTCTGCTGATAACAGCAGACAATATTCTGTCTGTTCTACCTTCCTAAGACATCTCTAAGAATCTCCTCCAAACGTTCCTAAGACATCTCTAATGGTCTCCTACCGACGTTCGTAAGACATCTCTGAGAGTCCCCCCCAAACGTTCCTAAGACATCTCTAATGGTCTCCTACCGACGTTCGTAAGACATCTCTAATGGTCTCATGTTCCTAAGACATCTCGAAGGTCTCCTCCTGACGTTCCCCCTGCAGGTCTGAAGCGGGCGGGGCACCACGTGCAGCACGACCTCTACTTCGACACGTTGAAGGTCGCGTGCGGGACCGGGCCGGCGGACGTGCTCGAGCGGGCGGCGCAGAAGGAGATCAATCTCCGGGTGTATGATGACGGCATGGTGAGGAAATAAGCTAGTTCACTGTTCGACTTGAACATGTGCGTGGGTAACCCTAACCTCATGGTCTTATAATGATATCGATGACAGCAAAGTGAATACATTGCATGACCTTTATCTCAGAGCCGCAGTTTGTTTCAGTCCTTTGGAAGGTTTGACTGTAGTAGATTTGCTGCCAACATGTCGGCTGTTGGATGTGTTACAACTATGGTCTATGTAAGGTAGATATACCTAGTATGAAAGCTCATCTGTGTTGATAGGATACGTAGGACAATGAAGAGAGACCAAAACTAGACCACAAAGTTCCTGGCATTGTTTACAACTGAGAACTGTCATAATGTAATGTGACTTGTCTCAAGATGTGTTCACTAACACTGCCCCCCTCCCCCCTCAGCTGGGAGTGTCCTTGGATGAGACAGTGGAGGAACATGACCTTGACGACCTGCTCTGGGTGTTCGGCTCCGAGTCCAGCGCTGTGAGTAAAACTCTGTTTGTTCTGAGGGAAAGTGTGGCTGTTCTGGTGAGCTGTGAGGGAAAGTGTGGTTGTTATATATATATAGAATGTATAGATGTCAGTTGCCGAGCTTCAGTCGTATTTTTTGATCGCCCAAAGGTCACCAAATTGGAAAAACATGCCAGAGTCTCCAGCATATTTTTCACCTGGAAATCTACTACACAGGGCTTGGGACCTGCAGTGTTAGAACATCGGCTGATCTAAAAACATTTGGAGAGAACAGCCACAGGTGTATTACTGTCATGAAGAGCCGACAAACCTGCTGTGTGACTGGGGCATTAATATAACAAAGTGGTGCCCCTGTAGTCTAACAGTTTGGTTGACATGTACTGACATACTGGAGTAAAATTTTTGATAAAGTGCAGTCTTCCTGCAAGTCTGTATCTCCAAGTCAGAACACGTAATGTTGTATCTGACGTCCTGAAGCCCAGCATGATTCCGTTTGTTGTGATGTTTGTAGGGAAACAGCGGGCACGTCTATAGCAGACTGGTGATTATCGTTCAGTCATTATCGTTATGGTGATTATGGTTTAGTCGATATGGTTACGAAATTCGTAACGAGATCTTCAAGGCCACCGACAAGCCAGGTACATTGTGTTCACTTGTTGCCACTGACAAACAGGCGCCAGTTGGTCCGGTACCACGGGGTTCTTTCTAACAACGTCACTGTTACATGCGGCCTGCCTCAGGGCACACTGCTTGGCCCGTTAATCTTCATTGCGTATATCAATGGTGCTGCTCGTAATGCTGCCTCGAAGCAATGGAAGTTCGTAGATGACTTGAATTTACTAGAAGTCAGACACCCTATCTCAGCACCTTCTAATATACAACATGACCTGACTGATCTGGAAAACTGGTCATACGACAGCCACATGAAGCTCCATCCTGGCAAATGTAAAGTTCTTCATATATACTTCAGTAAGGTCCCGTGCCCAACACCTTCCCTGAAAATTAACAACATCGAACTACAACAGGTGAAAGTGATGAAGATCTTGGGAGTATTCCTACAGCACGACCTGCGATGGAATTCCCACGTCGACGCCATCTGCAGCAAATCAAGCCAGCGCCTGTTCCTACTCCGTAAACTGAAACACTTCCATATCCCCACTGAAGATCTCGTCACAGTCTACGTCACATATGTTCGCCCAGTTCTTGAGTATGCCGCTACTATCTGGCACTCAGGATTGACCACCACACTGAGCAACAGAATCGAGAAGGTCCAACGCCGTGCTGTACGGATCATTATGGGCGCGGACTACACGTCTTACACTGATGCCTGTGTTCACTTGGGTCTACCCTCCCTCCAGACACGTCGTCTTCAACTGGTCACGAACTTTGCGATCACTCTTAGTCAATCTGTACATTTCCAACACCTTTTGCCATCCACCAGAGGTCACATTAGTAGGCGCCAAACTAGATCGTCGCATAAACTTAACGATCCTCGTTGCAATACAAACCGATATCGCAACAGTGCCGTACCATTCATTGTCCGCTTGCTTAATACGTATATGTAATGTCTATCTCTAAGATCTTTGTATATTGTGTTAAAGAATTAATAGTTTTAAAAATTAATGTGTGTTTGTATCATAGATTTCGTATTCAATTGTGTAATGATGTGGATGAATTTTAATGTGAATGCTACAGCAACAATTCAGTCCGTTGACTGCTACTGTTGAGCATTATTTTACCTTCTGAAATAAACCATTCATAAAAAAAAAAATTATGGTTCAGCTATTGGGCACGAGGAGCAGCTTTGATGGGTAAGGAGCTGGGATTGGCTGATCTGCTGTAATCTCCAGCTTAGTGCGCAGAAGTATCATAAGTATCATAAGTATGATCCGTAGCCATCTCTTTAATTTTTGCACAGCAAAACATAATGGCCATGCGTTAACCACGTGAACGCCACGTGCCGCGCATGTGGGGGGAATTTACAAATAAACATTGTTTTTTTCAATCGCGTTAAGCAAGTGGCCGGACAGACATAGTGATTTTATTATCATTTGTCTGCAGACTACTTTGGACAGTTGCTGTGCAATTTTTTCTGGTCTATGTTTTTCCACCATAGCGTTAATAGGGAAAAGACCGAGGTGGACGATAATGGGTTACCCTAGCACAATTCTTCATCATATACCTAAGTATAAATACATGCTCGCACGGCGTTAAATAGGCGGAGAAAAACTTACAGACCATGCATTTTCTTTTTAGAAGAGCTGATATTTCTGACCATGGGTTTAACATTTGGCTCTGTCCGTGCGGTTTTAAGATAAATACGTTTTGAATAAATCGGACGTAAATTGGTTATGTTACGTTAGAGGGGCTGCAGTCAGGCAGGAAGATTATACACTTGTGAGAACTAGATTGTGGTGCAGTGATTAGAACTAGTGCTGTTTTCAATAATCATCAGTACAAAGTACGAGCATACTACATGTAGTTAGTCCATCGGGCCTGTGGATGTGGCTAAGTCAGTGTAGTTGTCCTGCCACAGGGCTGTGAAATGTTTACTGCCGATACGGCCTTCAGTCATGCTCTGCGAATGTCAATGTTTTATGTAGCATGTATAATAAATTGTGACAACTAAATGGCATACATAAGTTGCTTTGCTACACCCCCCCTGTGTGGCAAATGCCATAAAATGTTAACGGCAGTTTTGGCCTTGGGAAGTTGTTGGAAATGTCACATGGCCATGATTTAAAATATTACCCGTGGGCAAATTCCCCAAGGTGTAATATTTAGCCATGTAAAGATTATTACATGACTGGTATATGTACATTTAGCATGTTATACTTCATGGCATAAGATATAACTGACAGTGGGTTTAGATTCCTCAAGACATAATATATAACCTGGTACAGTCAAACCTGGCGCAGGCAACCACATCAAATCAGTTTGTCCATTTTTACACAGTTAAACCAGCCCTGTCCTCAGCAGCCACTTTCCCTCAGTCCCTTGAATGGTTGCTGAGGACAGCTTTGACTGTACATATACTTGATCTTGAATAACCAGTAGCGTCATACAGGCTCTCAACTTGTCCATGTCCATGTATGTGTGTCCATGTCTGAGTGGAGCGGCATTATGTAGTAAAGCTGACAGGATTAGAGATAGAAATCCAGCGTGGAGAAACGTCTGCACAGTGCAAGTAGCCAGTTTATATGCAGCTCTGGGGATTAGTTAAGTTCAGAAGACGTTCACATGTATATGTGATCACAAGGCTTTTGGGTTTTTAGTTATCTTTCAGTTGACATTCAGGAGTGTGTGAGAGACTTTTGGGCTTTAGTTACAGTTCAGAAAATCTTCAGCTGTTTGTGTGACTTTGGGGTTCAGTTACAGTTCAGGAAACCTTCAGGTGTTTGTGTGACTTTGGGGTTCAGGAAACCTTCAGGTGTACATGTGAGCTGTTTTAGGTTTAGTTACAGTAGCCTGCTTATATGCAGCTCTGCGGTTTACTTACAGTTCAGCAGTACATGTGCGACTTTTAGGGTTTATTTACAGCTCAAGTAGCCTTTTTATATGCGACTTTCGACAGATAAGCTACGTTCTACAGCTCAGCAGAGGTGACAGATTATACTTGGTAGTGGTCGGACATCGTTGCTATGGCGTCACTCCGGTGACAGATTTGCAACGTGAAAAGTCTAGTCAGGACTTTCCCCAAAGTAGCCTGCCTTGTTAGAATGACAATAACTGTATAAGCTGAAAATATGAACTGCTGTCCAAGTGTAACCTTCATGAATGTTTTAAATCTTACAAATTCACAATTTAGTAAAGACCCCAGTCAAAGAAGAGTAGTGTGTTGTGTTGATGAAGTATAAGATGGTGGTAGTTACACGGTTACTCTTACAGTGTTTGGCACGAGTCAGACCCTGTCGAATGAAGTTGTGCATGACTGTGTGATTCCCTGCAATATCTGCAGTTACTGGCTCAACATTCCTCAAGTAACCTCCAATCTGTGGCACAAGAAAGAAACTTTTTGTGTATTCTGGTATTCTAATTTCAACAGAATTGTGAGGAATGCCTCTTGGCCAAACTTGAAGCATGATTGGGTTCAACTGTAGTCTTCTCCACATCAGGACAGTCCAATTTGTGCCTGTCAGAAAAGTGATAAAGCGGTGAGAACCCTGCCCACTGTGGAGCTGTCGGGCTGTGAGGAAATAGTAAAGCCACGCCTCTCTCCAGCTGAGGCTTTCAGCAGCGGGAGTCACATTTCTGCCGAGCAAATTGTGTACCTGCCGCCCACATGCACTTTGCAGTAAATGTCAGCCCTGCCGGTGTGGAGCCGTGTGTGGGAGGGGGGCGCTTATCTCGCCTGGCACCCTCGGCTGTGTCTAAACGTGCCACAGGCTTAACGGCTGCGGAACAGGCTTCATATTGCCGTGATACAGGCTTAGTGGGTGGAAGCCCGCCTGGTTAATGAATATGATAAGGTTTGAGTTTCCTTGAACAGAAATACAAGGTTTCAACTGTTTCAAAACTTTATCCAGTTGCTTGAGTAATTATTTTTGGCGTAGAAATACAAGGTTATAAATGATAGGAGCAAATGGACTGTATCTCAGGTTCTTTACAGGACAACTTTAACTACATGTATTTAGATGACTGTCTACAGGATGGAATAATCAACTGCGCAATCATTCCTTTCTTCCTCCACTTGTTCATTCATTCCTTTGTTCCCAGGCACTCCTGGCAGACAAGATGGACTCCTCCCCCCAGGGGAGTATAATGAACACTCCCTTCAGACGGACCTCCCGCTATCTGCAGCACAAGGTCTTCAACAGGTAAATGTCTTCCCAAGTAGTTCAAAACTATAATCCACTATAAACTATAAACATCATCATCCACTAGTTTCTGCATCTGCAGTCGTGGAAACGTCCTGCAGCTGCATCAGTCTTTCTGTATTCTATAACATTTGAGGAACAAAGAATGAAGTTTAAGCAGCTCGACTGTACTTTTCATGACTTCTTTTTTTGTTGTTTTGAACTCGAAACTGTTTCTTTTTTGTGTAGTACTGTACCAAGACATCTGTACTAGACTGACTGACTGTAGATGTTCTTGACTCTGTACTAGACTGACTGGCAGTAGATGTTCTTGACTCTGTACTAGACTGACTGACTGTAGATGTTCTTGACTCTGTACTAGACTGACTGACTGTAGATGTTCTTGACTCTGTACTAGACTGACTGACTGTAGATGTTCTTGACTGTTCTTGACCTCAATGAAAAGCAGCCTGCAGGTTGATTTGAGCTTTTCAGAACTAAACAAAGGTTCAAACAAACAATGAAAGTGCCGGTTGATTAAAAGTGATGTCTGTTTCGGTCCTGCAGCCACCAGTCGGAGACGCGGCTGGTCCGCTACATGAAGCAGCTCGAGAACAAGGATGTCTCCCTGGTGCACTCCATGATCCCTCTGGTCAGTACCACATACACACACAACCACAAACAAACATACATGTTCACACACTCACACACACTCACTCACACACAAGCACGTCTCCCTGGTGCACTCCATGATCCCTCTGGTCAGTACTGTAACACACACGCACGCAAACAAACATGCATGTACACACACACACTCTCACGCACTCTCACGCACTCTCACGCACTCACACAAGGACGTCTCCCTGGTGCACTCCATGATCCCTCGCTCACTCGCTCACTCACTCACTCACTCACTCACTCACTCACTCACTCACTCACTCACATGTACACACACATACACATTACACTTGTACAGTAACTGCTATCTTTTTGGCGCATGTTAATTAACATGCTCCGCATGTGGGTCCCTTTAGACACAAGCTGCATGGGCAGCTGGCAATAGTCTAACTGCAGGGAAATCTTGCTTCAGCCTCAGCATTCTAGTCACAGGCAGGAGCCGGAAGTTTTACATGAATTTTGAGAAACCTTAACTCAAGTGAGTTGTCTTGAGTCTGTGATGTTGAAGGTCGTGTAAAATGAAGAGTCACTTTGACGATGTCCCTCCAATGTCACAGGAAAACCGTAGAAATTAGAATTCTGGAGAGAGCGGAGGCGTGCATGGGGGTTAATGAGGAGAGGGAAGGTCTGAATGGGGGTTAACGGTGTGAGATTGCAGGGTTGGGATGAAAGGGCTGGGAGTGATCCCTGGCTCTGCGGGGAGTGTTGGAATTCTAGATTCCAGATCAAAAGGAATTTTGGATCGGAAGTACTTGGGTGGAATGTGGAATTCCTGTGTGCGGCTGGAATGTTCAAGTTATTTGTTCCTTATAAAAAAGGGTTATATGGGCAGACATTTGGAATTATTGTTTTTTTTTTTGTTTGTTTGTTTGTTTGTTAACATGATAATTTTCTATTTTCTGCAGGGCTCCTGTACGATGAAGCTGAACAGCACAACACAGATGATGGTGAGTCTGAATTTCCTTGAAGATTCAGCCTTTCCTTGGAGATTTAGCCTTTCCTTGGAGATTTAGCCTTTCCTTGGAGATTTAGCCTTTCCTTGGAGATTTAGCCTTTCCTTGAAGATTTGGTTTTTCCTTTAGTATCCAGGCCAGCTTGGTAATTGCTGAATGTTGTCAACTTGCAGTGTTCAGAATATCAGAGGAAAAGTCCTTCCAGAAACTGGAAGGAAAATGGCAAAATATTCATGATAAGAAAATCAATGAAGTTAGTAACTCTTCTGTGTTAAAGAAACCAAACAATATTTTACTACCGTATCATCAATTTGTATTCTTTGACATTTATTCTGTATGATTGATTTTTTACATGCAATTACTCTATCATTTATAAGAACTTAGTGCCCTAAATTATCAAACGACGGTAACACCAGACTCTTGATGAATTTGAATAAAATCTTGAAATGCTCCCTCCCTGCGTGGTTCCCAGCCGTGTTCGTGGCCTGAGTTCTCGGCGCTGCACCCGTTTGTTCCTGAGGACCAGGCCGTCGGGTACCGCGAGATGCTGCGGGAGCTGGAGGAGGATCTCTGCGAGATCACCGGCTACGACTCCATCAGCTTCCAGCCCAACAGGTAAGAATAACACCTGGGCACAGGTGAGGTAGATACACCTGTAAGACACACAGAGTGTATACGGCATTGTTCCTTAACCAAGAAAGCTGACTGCAAACTTGGTGCAGACCTGCAGTTTGGTGCAAGATTGACCTGGCCGTTCATTTTGCCATCCTGATTACTAAGAGTAATTACCGAGTAAGGAGAAAGATGTGACATCAAACGTGAATACGGAATCTAACTTCTGTCCATGCCACACAGATCCTAGTTTAATAGTTTAGAGTGCCAAGAATCTAGTATAGGACTGGATACAGGTTACTGATGATTGTACACATGTATCTCCCCCCAGCGGTGCGCAGGGCGAGTACGCCGGTCTCCGTGCAATCATGGCCTACCTGGCCTCCAAGGGGGAGGGCCACAGATCCGTAAGTTACCTGTCTTACCTGTCGTATCTGTACCAGGTGTTTTCTGTGGAAAGGTCTTGTTGAATGTTTTTGTCATTGCTATGAGCTCAAACATGATAGACTAGTGACAATGCCTGCTTAACAATCTTAGTGTTTTAGTTTACATGTGTGTGTGTATCAGGGCTGTCTCCAGGAACCGTCCCTCCAGCCCGGGAAGTTTGCTTGTTGGGAAAGACAGGAATTTCACACCGTCTGTCCAGAAAACCTGGACTTCATGACACAAAATTGATGACAATGTATTCGTAGGCTTTAAATGACAGATTTAACATTAGAAATGGGCTCCCAAACACTGAGCGTGATGTATAAAGTCTACAGCTGGAGACAGCCCTGGTGTGTATTGTCTGTTGTGCTTCCTGTCCAAGTGAACAGGTTCCTTCTTTGTCTGCTTGACTCCTGCTCTTGCTTGTTCACCTCTGGTAAAAACCTGTACATCCCTCCCTCTCACCCCTCTATTCTCACCCTGTTCCCAGCTATCCCTCCCTCTCACCCCTCTATTCTCACCCTGTTCCCAGCTATCCCTCCCTCTCACCGCTCTACTCACCCTGTTCCCAGCTATCCCTCCATCTCACCCCTCTACTCACCCTGTTCCCAGCTATCCCTCCCTCTCACCCCTCTACTCACCCTGTTTCCAGCTATCCTGTTTACCCCTTCTTCTTACCCTGTTTCCTGCTGGACAAAGATGACAGTACCACAGTCCTCCCCCTGACCGTGACCCTTGCCCTTTGCCCCAGGTGTGTTTGACCCTTGCCCTTTGCCCCAGGTGTGCCTGATCCCGACCTCGGCGCACGGCACGAACCCCGCGAGTGCCCAGATGGCGGGGATGAAGGTTCAGCCGGTAGAGGTCAGCCGCGACGGGCGCGTCTCGAAGGAACACCTGTACAAGATGGCTGAGAAGCACAAGGAGCACCTGGCCTGCATGATGATCACCTACCCTTCAACCAACGGGGTGTTCGAGGACGATGTCAGGTAAGGAGGTGTACCTGTACCTGTACTAATAAGGCACAGGTTAGCACCTGGCCTGCATGATGATCACTTACCCTTCAACTAACGGGGTGTTCGAGGACGATGTCAGGTAAGGAGGTCTACCTGTACCTGTACTTATAGTTATAGGGCGTATTCACGTGACGTCATCACCCCTGCCCTCCGTGGGCGGCCATGTTGGTGCTCACCCTGCAGCGAAGTTTTTCGGTGTCCAACGGTCTCTAAATTTCCAAGGAATGCGAAGTCGTCTGATCGCTGTTTTCTTATATACAAAGAGTCTCCAGCTTCACATCCTTTTCGCTACAAAAATCCAATTTCACCTACTGGAAATGACCCATTATCGACGACCGAGGAAAGGTTTTCCCCAGAAGCCTACAAATATGGCTGCTAAACTGTTTACAGAGTACGCATAAAATCAGTTCACAGCATACAAGTGTTCCAAGGCCTGCAACCACGTAGTACAGTGTCTTGAGTGTCGTGAAAAAAATTGTTGACAGGGAGTATGTTATGATTGGGAAAGTTCGACGTTGAAAGATCCCCAGTTTACGAACGTGTCTCAAGCAACGTCACGACTACACGGTGCCGCAACTGTGTTACACAACGGGCCTGTAATTTGCTTTTCGACCAGATACAAAAGGTTTCCATACACACACGTTGATTCTCAAACTTCAACTATTTAGATCCGTTGTTCGTATGTCAGAAATCCACTTTTGTTTCAGTCGTTAGTCCCTTCGTATGTTCCCGCACCAAGCCCGCACTTACACTAGAAACGCAAAACCAATCTTACTGTTACCCGATCAGTGTGTGCTTTATCAGTCGCAATCCAACATCTGACCACGAGGCAAAACACCATGATTATGAGACAAAACGTTTTGAAGGGAAACTGTGAACGGCGTAGAAAACATCTGCCATTTCGATGGAGAGTTCCACAGGGATCCACTATCAAGTGAGTCATGAGCACCAACATGACCGACAGTGCTCGTTGCGAGGGGGCGGGTCACGTGACTGAATACGCCCTATACCTGTAGCTGTAATCATGTTTCGGTACAGCTGAGCACCTGGCCTGCATGATGATCACCTACCCTTCCACCAACGGGGTGTTCGAGGATGATGTCAGGTAAGGAGGTGTACCTGCACCTGTACTAATAGTTATACCTGTACCTGTACTTATAGTTATACCTGTAGCTGTAATCATGTTAAGTACAGCTGAGCACCTGGCCTGTATGATGATCACCTACCCCTCAACTAGTGGTATGTTGGAGGAGGATGTCAGCTTAGCTTGTGCACCTGTTCCTGTAAAAATGTTTAGGTACTGGTATGAACTTCAGGGGCCAGACTAAGGAAAGAATTGATCAATCTAAAGCATAGAAGGAAGCAACAATCTTGATATCAAATCAGTGCAACCGTGACTCATTTTTGATGACTGGAGTCGATGATTTAAGCTTTTCTGTCAATTACGGCAGCCAGGTGTACAATGTGTTTGTTTATGCCTGTTGTTTACCCCTGCAGGGAGATTTGTGACCTTGTGCACAGCTACGGAGGCCAGGTGTACGTGGACGGAGCGAACATGAATGCGCAGGTGGGGCTGTGCCGACCGGGCGACTACGGCGGCGACGTGTCTCACCTGAACCTGCACAAGACGTTCTGCATCCCTCACGGCGGCGGCGGGCCCGGCATGGGGCCCATCGGAGTGTAAGTAGCGCCTCCTTGGGACAGTTGTAGGTACCACAGGCATGGGGCCCATCGGAGTGTAAGTAGCGCCTCCTAGGGACAATTGTAGGTACCGCAGGCATGGGACCCATCGGAGTGTAAGTAGCGCCTCCTAGGGACAGCTGTAGGTACCGCAGGCATGGGGCCCATCGGAGTGTAAGTAGCGCCTCTTAGGGACAGTTGTAGGTACCGCAGGCATGGGGCCCATCGGAGTGTAAGTAGCGCCTCCTAGGGACAATTGTAGGTACCGCAGGCATGGGGCCCATCGGAGTGTAAGTAGCGCCTCCTTGGGACAGCTGTAGGTACCGCAGGCATGGGACCAATCGGAGTGTAAGTAGCGCCTCCTAGGGACAGCTGTAGGTACCGCAGGCATGGGACCCATCGGAGTGTAAGTAGCGCCTCCTAGGGACAATTGTAGGTACCGCAGGCATGGGACCCATCGGAGTGTAAGTAGCGCCTCCTTGGGACAGCTGTAGGTACCGCAGGCATGGGACCCATCGGAGTGTAAGTAGCGCCTCCTTGGGACAGCTGTAGGTACCGCAGGCATGGGACCCATCGGAGTGTAAGTAGCGCCTCCTAGGGACAATTGTAGGTACCGCAGGCATGGGACCCATCGGAGTGTAAGTAGCGCCTCCTTGGGACAGCTGTAGGTACCGCAGGCATGGGACCCATCGGAGTGTAAGTAGCGCCTCCTTGGGACAGCTGTAGGTACCGCAGGCATGGGGCCCATCGGAGTGTAAGTAGCGCCTCCTAGGGACAGTTGTAGGTACCGCAGGCATGGGGGCCATCGGAGTATAAGTAACTTCAGTTTTACTCATGTATGAATAAGCCTCCAAGTATCAGTTGTAGGTACTGCAGGACTACGGTATGTCACTATGTATGTGCTCCCAAGTAAGTAGCAGTAACAGTAACTACAAATGGCAGGAAGTCTTATAAATACACTTAGAGAGACTTTATTGTGATACTGATAAATGTGTTGTTAGCAGACTTGAGATGTTCAATACCCCCCTCCCTCCTCAGTAAGCAGCACCGTTGTGAGAGTAGAGAGACTTTATTGAGGTATTGATAAGTTCTGTGCTGATACTTGAGATGTCCCTTTTCCTCCTGCCCACAGTAAGGCCCACCTGAGCCCATTCCTGCCCAGCCACCCCGTGGTCGAGGTGAACTCTGCGACCCCGTTTGGCGTCGTCTCAGCGGCTCAGTTCGGCTCGGCGTCCATCCTGCCCATCTCCTGGGCCTACATCAAGCTGATGGGGGGCAGCGGCCTGCGCCACGCCTCCGAGGTCTCCATCCTCAACGCCAACTACATGAGCAGACGTCTGGAGGGCCACTTCAAGACTCTCTACAAGGGAACAAACGGTGAGTATGAGATACAAAACAAACAAACAAAGGGAACCAACGGGGAGTATAAGTATTAGTTCAAGGATGGACGGGCGAGTTTGTGGGGATATATCAGAGCCCCGCCTCCCGAGGAGGTTGTTGGCGTCCCGAGGGCGTAGCCCGAGGATGCCAACAAGCTCCGTGGGAGGCGGGCTCTGATATATCCTCACAAACAAGCCCGTCCATCCTTGAACTGATTTAGAGCACAGCCATCTGTCCGAAGCAAAGCTAAGCATACATATTGGGAAATAGTTTGACATATACACTGAAACAAACACAATATGCCAATATGAATGTTTGGGTTTGTGAGTCTCTTTTTCTTAGAATAATCCCCAGTCCACATGTGGTTTTACTTCTGTGGTTCAGTTGAGGTGACAGGCGAGTACCAAGGAGTGACTCATTATTTCCTCTCCCTTGAGGCAGAGGTGCTATAACCAACCTGGGATCTGGTCTCAGCCAATGGAGAGCCAGACTTTACGCTAGAGCACCTCTGCCTCAAGGGAGAGAGGTGCTCTAACTAACTTTGGCTGTGTATGTGGATTTCAAACAGCAAAATACCTGCTCCTAATTGGCTAAGGACAGATGGCTGTGCTCTAAGATACAAACAAAGGGAACCAACCGCCAGCCGTGTTCAGTACTCTATACTCTGTTCAGTTTTTTCCATCCCACTTTGAATACCCCTGACAATGTTTGATAGTAAGAGTTCCTTGTGTTAGACCTAGAAGTTCTAGTGTTTAATGTGGCTGTTCTGAACCTGCGTTCTTCTTCCTTGTTGATTTTGATACGATTTCGTCTCCCTGCAGGCTTCTGTGCTCATGAGTTCATCCTGGACACGCGGGTGTTCAAGAAGACGACGGGAGTCGAGGTGGCCGACATCGCCAAGCGGATGCAGGACTATGGTATGTAACTGCCCCCTGGGGACAGGTGTAGGTACTGCAGTCCACCAGTCATTATCTTTTATTGGTCATAATCTTAGCAAGTAAACTTTTTTTGTAGTTGCCTTCAATGCAGATAGCTTATGGATCAAATTGCTGCCAGGCTTGTTTGATTTTCAAATCGAGTAATTAATTTGTATGGTCTGTAAATCCTTACTCCAATTTTGACACCCTGTTGTTTGTTTGATCCTGTATTATTTTATTGTTGCTCAGGTTTCCACGCGCCAACGATGTCGTGGCCCGTCTCGGGGACGCTGATGGTCGAACCGACGGAGAGCGAAGACAGGGAGGAGCTGGACAGATTCTGTGACGCCCTCATCCGTATGTAGATCTGTTAGTTATAATCTGTACCAGTCCACTGGTATCTGCATCCTGAACTCATGATCACGTGCCTGTTAGTCAGATCTGTATTAGTCCGTATATCAGATTCCTATCTGTGTATGCATCAGTAACGTGGTGTAACAACCCTTCTGAGTCAGTGTAACCAGTTTTCTTACACGGGACAACTTGCTGCTAGTGCTAAAGCTGTTTGAAGTTGGAATTGAATTTCTAAACGTCAAATCTGAAAAACTGAAACATTCAGCTCTAGACATGTCTTGACTGAAGGTTTCATATTGACTTTTGTCAGCTGATCCGTGATTTCTGTTCTTCTGTTTCCCTCAGAAATCCGCCAGGAGATCCGTGAGATTGAGGAGGGTCGCATGGACCGGCAGAACAACCCGCTCAAGATGGCGCCGCACACGCTCGCGGCCGTCACGCAAAGCGAGTGGAACAGGCCGTACTCACGGGAGCAGGCAGCATTCCCACTGGTGAGTACAGGGGGTAGGGTGTAGGGGGAGGGGGGTACAGGAGAGGGGAGTACAGGGGGTAGGGTGTAGGGGGAGGGGGGTACAGGGGAGGGGAGTACAGGGGGAGGGTGTAGGGGGAGGGGGGTACAGGGGAGGGGAGTACAGGGTGTAGGGGGAGGGGGGTACAGGGGAGGGGAGTACAGGGGGTAGGGTGTAGGGGGAGGGGGGTACAGGGGAGGGGAGTACAGGGGGAGGGTGTAGGGGGAGGGGGGTGAGTACAGGGGGGAGGGTGTAGGGGGAGGGGGGTACAGGGGAGGGGAGTACAGGGGGGAGGGTGTAGGGGGAGGGGGGTGAGTACAGGGGGGAGGGTGTAGGGGGCTGCACACATTGAGTGGAACAGCTGCCTTCCCTCTGGTAAGGAATATTTGTGAATAGTTCCCTCAGGTCAATAAAAAAAAAGGATGGTGGCAGAACAGGAGGCAGAGGGGCTGTTGTTTCTCATAACCTAGCATTCTTTCTGAAATCTGTTAGAGGCTATTTTCTAAAACCTAATTTCTGCTTCCCCCCACCCTTCAGCCGTTTGTCCAGCCCGACAAGAAGTTCTGGCCGTCGTCGGGCCGGACTGACGACATCTACGGGGACCAGAACCTGGTGTGCACCTGTCCCCCCATGGACCAGTACGCACCCTGCTTCTCCGAGGACGGGCAGGCACAGTCCGCAGTCTGACCGCCAGGCACCGTGTTGCTAGGCAACAGAACCGGGTCGCTAGGCAACTGAAAAATATACGCCAAATGACAGTTTATCAAGCAACTGGATAAGATATTGCTGTCTTTCGTCACTGCTGACTGCCAATCACCGCATCGCTAGGCAACAGAATGGGGTCGCTAGGCAACATGGTTCACTAGGCAACAGAAAATATACCCCACATGAGAGTTACTTGGGCAACTGTACAAAATTTTGAAACAGACGTTTCAGACAGCATTCGCTCTCTTTCCTTAGTGACTAAAGGAAAGAACTTGGGAACCAGGTTTTATACCGAAACTCTGAATCAATATGTTAATGAGGTTAAGACACATAGAAGACTAAGTCAAGACAAGGTTGTATGCTAAGTCCAGTTGCTTGAGAAACTGTCATTTGCTGTATCTTATTACCTGGATGTCTAATCTTCATCAACGTAACAGAAGATATATTTGTATGAGTCGCTGAGATGTGGAGATTGAACTATATTGATCTGGTGTATGATATGATATGATAATTATGATATGATATTTGAGAGTACAGCAACTATTGTCACGAGAGGATTTCAACAAACAGTAGAAACAGCTGCGCAGGGGAACAGTTACTCAAGCAACTGGGTCGACTTTGGAGAGTTGCTTGAGTAAGGGTTACCTTGCATATCTTATTACCTGGATGTCTAACTTTCCTCGAAGTAGAAACTACTATATGTGTTACATGTGGTTGTCAGAATAGTTTTCCGTCGCTTAACTTTTCATTTGTTTTGTCATCCATAGAAACTATTGCAATCTGTGATTGGGTAGATACCGTACAATTGCTGCTGCAATGGGGAAATGTTATGTCAAGTATAGATGTTTAAATATTTCATGGTTAAGTCTCAGTTTAAGGATCTCTGCCGAACCCAGCAACATTGATACAATTCCCAAAGTTTATAAGGCATTGTGATCATTTGACTATTTTGCTCGAAAGCTAAATTATTTAACTGTTAAGTTTCCAGCGTCAAACTTTTGTAAGTGGACATTTGATTTGTCATGACCAGTACAGTAATATGATACTGCATGTGTTGTAACAGGCTGTTTCATTGGCTGTGCATTCATACCCACTACAATTACTGCCATCAGACTTTTGTAACTCGACATTTGATTGGTCATTTACTGTCATCAGACTTTTGTAACAGGAGACTTGATTGGTCGATTTCTGCCATGAGACTTTTGTAATGGGACATTTGATTGGTCTTGTATTTCTGGCCATATAACATATTACCTCCATAATATGCTAATTATTAGTTATGCTGTAATTCCTCTATATGTGCTAATTTTGGCGTTTCAGCTCGAAACTTAACCTCCACTCTGCAAAGGTAGTCTTTTGTCACCAAAATTGTCTGGTAACAGGTTAGGCAGCAGGGAGAAGGTTAAGCTATAAAAATGGGACTTGGTGCAAGATACAAGATAAGAAGTTTTATATCACTACTTGAGGTTGTGGAAGGTGTAAAAGTCATAACTGTAAGTGGGAAGGGTGACCGTGTTTAAAACGCACAGGGAGAACTGGTCATATTGATTATGGGGATGAATAGCAAGTTTACTGTTATATGTTAGAGATTTCTGCAGATGTGTTTATAAACAGGCACACTTGAACTTGTCCCATGTTCTGTTGAATATCGGAACATGAGTGTTTAATTATCAGATGTTGGGATATAAACTTGATTTATTTTCTTTTGTTGCTTCACTAGATTGAACCCAACATGGTCCTGTCTGTGCCAGTATGGCTGTTGACATGTCCGTTTCCTACCCGTGCTTGTGTTCTGTTTAACCCCACGACTGAGAAGGAATCGGCTGTATTTCCTGACTTGATGTTCAGCTGGTTAATTTTCCTTCTCATCCTGTGTCTTTCTTTGGGCTGTTCCATTCCAAATGTTTCGGGACCCCTAATTTTTATGTCCATGATGATAATATGCAATTTTGCTCCTCTGTCTCTTCATATCTTTTAAAGAAAGACTGGTACATCTTTCCTGAACATTTGAAGTGGAGTAGCTGTTTAATTTCCTTATTTTTTTTTTATTTGTTAAACTCGAAGTAAAGCAGAGATTATTGTGGGAATGCACTACGAGGGTTTGTACATAAGAAATTTGTATGGGTGCATTTGGGTGCAATGGGGGACGTGTGAGAACAATAAAAAATGGTTTGATATTGAATTGTGCACTTGTGATATTTGCAAATCTTGTTGGAAAGGAGATTTTATTGTAACCTACACCCTACTGAGGTAGTCTTTTGGCACTGAGTCTATGTAGGTTATGGGGTGAGGCAGTAGGGGGAGGGTTAAGGCTACGGCAGGACCCTTGAAAAAGTTCCTGCCGTAGACGTTTTTTAGAAACCTCTGTGTGAATTCCTGGGGACAAGAGAGAGTGATAGTCTCTTGGCTCTCACAGTGTACTTTTAGCGCCCCACAGTGACAGGGGAAGGTACTACAGGCAAGGAACGGTTACTGTCAGAATGCGGTTCCCTGCATGTAGTACTTTCACCAAGCACTGGGCGGCGCTTTTATTCGACCCACCAGCACTTCCATAAAAGTCGTTCTGAAAGAATGTAACAACCTTCCTACGGGGGCATGGATCGGAGAATTCGGCGAAAAAAAGGAATAATTGGCCAGGGGAGTCAGTCCACGGTAAGGTTAGCATTCCCCCCTTGGAGAAACTGTGCCTGCAAATGAAAACCCTCCGGTGGCCAAACTCTCCTTACAAATACTCTCCCCACTGAGTAACCTCCCGGGCACGCCAAATCGCGGACTTTCCTTCCTTTATAAGTCTGTTATCTTCCACCCATGGTCATGTTACAGTATGAAGGAATATCTAATGCTAGCATTCAAATTTGAGCTCAGAGCGGATTTATATCGCAAATATGGCGACGCTTATATCATTGCTAAAAATGGTTTTATTTATTCACATCGTAGTGAACTTAGCCACACCGTCGCTCTTGATGAAGGGGCGTTGTGCGAAACTTTTCCTCCAGCTGCTCTAAATGGTCGGGTTTGCGCCATGTATGGATCAGAGCCCATGAAAGCCTGAAGTAAAAGTTAAGTATCACGGCCCTGCGTAACTTACCAGAACTAACCAAAAGACCCAAATAAGTTAGTGCACCCGAAACCAACAAGTGAGCGCAGCTGACGCCATTATCATAATCTACCCAAATAGCTTAGAATGCCGTAGAATAGATAAATATTGCGACAAAACAACAACAGGCATTATTATCACAAGTAAAAACATGAATAGGGGTTCTGGTCATTTTATAGAAGTCCAAATGTATAGAAATAAAGCTGTATATACGGGGAGGAATCAAACTTATCCCTGTTTCGTGTCAGTTCTTGGACCACAAATGAAAACTCCTCAGAGCTACTCCGGGCTGTAGACAAGATATTTAGGAGTTATGTCGTTCCTTACGACAGCCTCCCCGTTTCGGGAGAAGATGTCAGCCCAAGTGGGCTGGCATGTGCGAGCCTTGGACGGCTGAGCTGAGCTGTCCTATGGCTTAGGAGATCACTAGTTCTCTGTCTGGGAACTTAGTGTCTCAAAAAACTGGGACCCTCCGCGGTGCCCTCAAGGCCGGTCTTGCCACGCCAGGCTGTGTCGCAAGACGTCACGTAACACGTCACGTAACACGATGTCGCATGAAGTCAGAATTATACGAAATAGTGTGAAAATATAACAAAATTTAGCCATTATAAGTTCATATTCCCACAATTTCCCAGACTCTTCTAGCCCTCCCCTCAATACAAGGTTTAATATTGTACGCAAATCCTAATAGCATTATTCAACCTTTTGTGCCCCAACCCCGCCTACACCCCTGCAAATCTTTACACTACCTTAAGAGCAAGCGTCTTTCGTTTGTGGTCTGGGCACCAAAAAGATGATTTGGGTAAATTATGTTCATGAACACCTGTAACACAGGTGAGTGTAATTAATCTCAATGTATTAATTGCCATGGTTACTGAGGTTCAGTCATAAACACAATAAAGACTAGGAACCCTGGGCGTTGGTGACTCAACGTTTTAATGGATTTTGAAATTATAACAAGCAAAACTAAAGAGACCCGTTTGCAGATCGGTAAGACTTTCCTTGCAAAGGAATATCGCCATTGTTCAGAATATGAAGTGCAGAGAACATAGACAGAATTAAAGACGTACTGAAGGACGGGAAACATTAGTTCAGTTCTGTCTACATTTTTTTTCTACAGCCTGGTTTAATCTCGCTTATAGCGGCCAATATTCCTCACAGCCTCAAACAGCGGAGTTTGCGCCACACAGACTAGTTTTTATACAACCCTCACAGATCTAACATGCACGTAGAAAATATCGGCAGACAGCACTGCCTAGTTGAATCCCAAATGTTGCTTATACATATTAATTCGTGCCTAGTTTTCGATGTCTTCTCAGGAATTGAAACACGTGTGATTTGGTTCTTGTTTTCCAAAATCATCAACGGCTTCCTTCGGTCCACGAAGACGATATACTTCAGATGTGGTTGTGCTGGAACAACTTTTGCAGGAACTGTAAAAGACTGTCGACAATTGTTAAAGGCCATATAATAAGATAATATTGTAGTGATTTCTCAACAAGTTACATGCAGGAAGTCTAAGAGGATGCAGCCATGAATACAGCGAGCCACCTTCTCACAATTATTGTTCTGCGAAAATCATAACAAAAGGGCGTTTTCGACTGCTCTGATATCAACTGCCGTACGTTTATATTTACATCATCATTATATTTGCATACGTATCATGATATGAGGAAAAACGGCTGTCAAGCTGGGTTCACAGACTTTCAATACCTCAGTGATATCTTAATAAAAGAGAGAGACAGAAAATATAAATACCGCTGCCGCTGTGACCTGCGTTCCGCTCACCAGTCTGTCAATAACTGGAAAAAGCAATTCAGTATCTGCGTTTGCAGTGCAGCAGACCGTTTCTGAATGTCCACACGACAATTAAAAGTTCAACCTATGAGAGAATGGCAATTAGCTGTTCGACCAATGAGAGACTGGCAATTAGCTGTCTCCGACCAATGGGAGAGTGGCAATTAGCTGTCTCCGACCAATGAGAGAGTGGCAATTAGCTGTCCGACCAATGAGAGTCCGTGTGGCTGACGGTCCGTCAAATAGTTTCTTTTTGATTTCCATCTGTAAGTTCAGACGGAGGTGGGCGGGGCTAATGCATCGGCATTTTGATCATGATTCACATTTCGGAGCGAGGATACATCTTTCACCATCCCTAGTTATAGCAGTAAGCACGTTGTGTAGCAATTGGTCTCCCGCGAGGGATTAACAGGGGGCACCACGTGAAGGTTTGCTACTCGCCCCCCTTGTTAGTTTGTTAGTGTGCAAGTGCAAGTGGTACACAGATACAGACACTTTCGTTTCGTTTCTTTTCCGCTTCCAACCAACGCACGGGGACTTCGCTGTCAACAGGCAGGCTAAGCCCTCCCAACAAGTCATAGGGCAAGCCGTCCTCAGCAAATCCGCCACGCCAGCCGATCGCCTAGGTATTCGTGAACACAAATATCACTAAACGAACATAGCCACATGGTTGTGAACTACAACTTTACCTGTAAAACGCCGTTCCGTTAGCGAGCAGTTCTGTTTGTGGTAAAAAGGAGGCTCGGAAAGCTGCGAAAACTCGGTTGTCTGCCTCCCTGAGTCGGCGGCACCCATCGTATCATCAGGCGCTTTGAACACACAAATTAAACAGGTTTCCCGCATCAGAACTACCTTTTCTCAATATGTGAAAAAGATCTAGAAATATAAAATAGAAATCATAGTGCTTTACCGCACGTCGCTTCATTATTCAGATGGTAACATCCATATGATTCCCACATTTCTAGATATTTCCATATGAAATGTCAATCAATCATCACGGATGGCCAACAGTAGACTGTACAGGAGCGCCGACCAGTGGTGAGTAAAGGTACTGCACCCCAAAACGCTACTGAAACAACCGGGTCTGGCGACAAGTGACTTTTCTTTTGAGCTCTCTCCTTCTGATTAAAGCCTCCTTGGTATGTATCGACCAAATTCACGAATGTAAGGCTAGAATACGGTATCGCAGACTGGACTGTACTTCAGACGATTCCGATGGGTTTATTAGACGATTATTGATCCGTGGGCCGGTGTTCGATCCTGGGGCTGGCCCAGCTCGGCTGTTGTAAGGGATTGAAATCATCATTTCGGATGGTGACGTTAAGCCAGCAGACCCATGTACAAGGTAGCTAAGTCCCAAGCGTTAAACCTCTGCACATACGTAAAAAGAACCCTTATCGAGGAGAGTAGGGTGACCCGGTGTGCTTGCTAAAAACGCCATTGACTACGTTGCAATGACTGTACAGGGAATGTAACATCGCAAAACGATGTCAACAGTTGACCTGCTAAATCTCACCAGGAAATAATCACAGGAGCCCGTCCAGAACAGCAGAGAAAAGCTGGTGGTGTATAACGTACGTTGTGATTAAATGGCGCCTGCACTGCAATTTTGATACGTGGAGATAGGGGGCGCTTACACAGGATTTATAGGTGAAGGGACGTATACCGTGTAAGTAAAAATAACTCGGGCCGTCTGTGCTGTCTGTCTGTGTGTGCCCAGACTGCGGTGCATGTCTGTGATTCCCGTGCCGTGTGCCAGTTTCAAAAGGCCGACGGTTCTATCATTATGGTACCACCGCTCACCCCTATTAAGCCTTGTAACGTTACACCATTCCAATCCCACGAACACCTGTCTTATAAGCTATAAGTCCTATAAGACCGACTGCCGTAAGATACAACAAAAGCACATTACCATACCTTATCCACCTCATAAATAACCCCATATAGTTGGACTACCAAGAATTTTATAAGAATATTACTAATGTAAATGGTTTTATTGTCAGTTTGTAAACGCCTTTTTTTCACATAATTCAGCCGACATAAGGCTGCGAAGTGAATGGCAGTGTATGATTTTTGATGAAATGAATAAACCAATGATATATATTCTGTCTTCATGATAATCCATGTGCAAAAGCGAGTCAGCCTAACCTGCAGAGATCCAGCATCGACAAATGTAGACTAGACCTTTTGCAAATACTTTGCAGCTTCTTCTCCATTTGTCTTGATTCTACTTCAGCGAGAGTCCTGACAACCCAGCTGACATTAGTCTGTCTTCTATTAACTATAAATATATAATTAGCCCATCTTGTTTCAAACACACTCACACAGAAACACACTATCACAAACACACACTCACATGTTATGACAATCACTCATAATCTTTATTCGTATTTATATCATACAGATACAGATATTCGAGTAAGATGACCGTGTCAGTCCCTACACCTGAGTGAGGAGGGTTGACACGTTATCTTTCGCGTGGGTTTGTTAAAGGTGGATGACAGGTTGTGAATCTGAGACCCCACTTTGGGCATCCGTCTTCTCCAGCAGCACCAAACTCACAGACACACACTCACATACAAACACAGTAAAAGTCGACGAACACCAGAGCCAACTTAATAAATCCACTTTAATAATAATAATAATGATAATAATAATAACTGATATGCTATGGACTGATATTCTGAATTAGTGATTGACAAGTGATAATATATACACTGGATATTGGTAGTCTCATTCAAACCAACGGCTGATATTAAGTACAGCCTCGACATAAAAACATAATAATTACTTTTGTTTGAAACATAAACTTTGACTGCTTCGGTAGACTTATAAATGTATAGATATATATTTATATAACTGATGTCGAAGTACAACAAAGATGCCTTGCACTATGGTATGGGTACAGACTGTGAAATCTGCAGTACTGTCATGCACAGATAGGGGGCATGATTATACACACAAAACTCTGAAGTACGTTTTAAAGTGCCGACCTCCAGAACACATCACTGCAAACCTCCCAGGGTGATATGAGAACATACGGAAAGGACCCGAAAGTTTACTTCTGTCCTAGCTCCAAGCAGATGTGGAGTGAGGCATATTTTTGTGGCTTTCTAGTGGTCCACTGTATCTCTTTGCCACCAAACACCAGTAAAAAAAATAGTGGACCTACATCTGCTTGACGATTACCAGTTACCACCCCCCCCCCCCCAGTGTAGGAAAGATCCCCTCGTGGTTTGCAGTGACATGTGCATAATGAAGGAACGACGTACTGTGTCGAAGAAGAAACTACAGAAATTCTACAACCACCGTAAAACATTGCACTACACCAGTCTGGCTTGTGTGAGAAGCACCTGCACACCTGTAACACACCTGGCACAGGTAAGGCACCACCTGACACAGGTGAGGCACCACTATTCCAGGTTTAACATCCAGGTAATAAGATACGCAAGGTAACAGTTACTCAAGCAACTGGGTAAAATTGGGAAAGTTTTCAGATTCTATCCAGTTGCTTGAGTGACTGTTACCTTGCGATATCAGGTACCCTCTTTTTGCAGTCTCCACTACTGTCTGATGAGTCGCTCAAGAAATAACTAAAAATACAAATCAAACTTATTCATATCTACATGAAAAATAAACTTACATATTTCCATTATATAATAGTGTCTCTCGATAATAAAAAGTTTTCCGTGATGAAACAATTGACTAAAAACATCAATAGCGATATGCAAACAAGATGGATACACAACTTATCTAGCATGATTTACAAAAAGGTAAAATCTCTAAAAAAACCCTTTCATGATTGAACAAAACCCTCCCCATTCAGTAGAAAGAAATTTGTTATTCACTCTGATATAAAAATATATCTTGTTCCATATTTGGTAAGAACGAACATAAATAGAAACTGTACAAGTCTTATTGCTACATGAGGTACGGAGGGGCGCTTACAACACAATACAGCGTTTTCGTGACGTGGTGAAAAAACACCAAACTTTCCACTACATGTATAAAACATGGCAATGTGTGGTTACATGTAACATTATTAACTTTAGATGGCCAGATTTGCTTTTTAAATAATTTTAAGTACATTTCTGCGATTGAGACTTCTCACAGGCCGATTGCAGGAGTCAAACATCAGAATTATCGACACTTTGCTGATATGTTTCACTACCTCCTACAATGCCCATATTTGGGAAGTTAAAAAAACAACATTGTGCACATATAATGCATATCATCAACTATTGTGCACAGAAAATAAACATGTCAGTAATAGTGGGCACAAAAACTGAACATGTCACCAATAATGTGCACAGAAGTTGCATATGTAACCTCTATTGTGCACACAAGTTGCACGTGCGTACACAGACTGGCAAGACTTGCACATGACCTTCAGCGGCACGGAACACGGCCGACTCTTCAAGGGGGCTACTCCAAATCAGCTCCATGGTTTCAGGTTTTCCTTACAACCCCACTAACCTTGAACAATTGTGTCAAGGTCAGCTTCCATGACAGGTTCAATATGGCAGACATATCAGGTTTCACCTGGGTGTAAGGGCAATGCTGATTGGACAGTCAGACTGTCGTTTTCCTAAAACTGGGAATAAAAACCTGAGAACCAGGGAACGACCTTGGAGCAGCCGTATTGCTGCAAACTTACACCTACCAAAGTCAGGCAGAACTAGTCATAAGGCACCTTTACAATATTTTTTTTGGTTACAAAATCTCTCAAATTCCTTTTGTACAAAACTAAGTCCAGCCCGTGGCTGGTCTCCCTGTACCCTGTCTCTTATATACACATCCGGGAGCGACTTTACCACATCTTACACTCGGCCGCAACAACTCAACTGGCGGCTCTCTGATTTACAAGAATAAAGGTGAACTAAAGGTCAACATGAAAACAGGAGAATGTCAGATTCAAGTTTTCCTCGCAGCCTTCCGTTTTCATCTTGGCCTTAAGATGTTTGCTAGAAAATATCTGAGGTGAGAATCTGAAATTGAGTTGGTGCGGCCTTAGTCTGAATCTTACATCTCAGGAGGTCCTTAGCTCGGATCTTAAGGTCCTTATTTTGAATCTAACACTTCACGAACGCCTTAGTTTGAGTCCTTCACATCAGAAGTTCCACAGTTTGAATCTTACCCTTCAAAAAGTCCTCGGTTCGAACCTTGAGGTCCTTAATTTGAATCTTCTGCTACAGAAAGTCCTTAGTTTGACCTTTGAACCTTAGTCTTCTGAGACTCTGTTTTAGGCGTCGCTCTGAAGCACGCCCGGCGGCAGTTTGTGGATCCCGTTTCCGACCTTTCCGTTACCATGGTAACCGCCGTTTGGAATGCTTCCGTTTGAAACCCCCCCATTGTGAACCATTCCATTCGCCGGGGTGCTGTGGGGGGGATAGCCGTTGGGGATGGGGGGTGTGTGTCTGTGGTAGGGGGGGTTGAAGGAGGACTGGGGGTTGAAGGGGGGGTTGGGGAAGTGTTTGGGGGTGTGTATGGGGGACTGGGAGGCGGAGGAGGGGGCGCCCTGCACGTTGGCGTTGGAGTGGTTGCTGCCACTGCTGTGGCTGCCCGAGTGCGCCATGCCCTCCCACGCCCGCAACCGTGTGTGGATCTGGTTAAAGCTGGGTCTGCGGGCGGGAATCTCGTTCCAACACTCCAGCATGAGGGAGTACATCCGGGCGGGGCAGTTATCGGGGCAGGGCAGCAGCTGGCGCCCGCGGATCATCTCGATCACCTCCTGGTTGGAGTAGCCGTAGTACGGCTGCAGCCCGTAGCTGAAGATCTCCCAGAGAACCACTCCGAACGACCAGACGTCTGAGTCCGTGGAGAACTTCCCGTACATGATGGCCTCGGGCGGCATCCAGCGCACGGGCAGGAGCGACTTGGACTGCACGCGGTAGTAGTCGGAGCTGTAGATGTCGCGCGACAGGCCGAAGTCGGAGATCTTGATGAGCAGGTTGTCGCCCACCAGGCAGTTCCGGGCGGCGAGGTCCCGGTGGCAGAAGTGTTTGGAGGCGAGGTAGTCCATTCCGCCCGCGATCTGCGTCGTGATGCACAGGAAGTCCGTGTGGTCCAGCGAAGAGTGAGACCCAGCATCATCCGAGCTGCCGCCAACGTCCGAATGCGGGGAGCGCATCACGAGAAACTCGTGCAGGTCTCCGTAGCGCATGTACTCGAACAGCATGCACATGGGCTGGTCCCGCATCACCACGCCCAGCAGACACACGATGTTCTGGTGCCGAAGGTCAGCCAGCATGTCGACCTCCCGGTGGAAGTCGTGCTGAGTCTTCAAGGTCGCGTTCTCCTTCAGCGTCTTGATGGCCACCAGGATCTTCTTGGCGTCCTCGCCTGACCCCGTCACCACCAGCTCGCCCTTGTACACCTGGAGGGAAGGAACAAATGAACGAATGAGTGGTTTATTGAAATTGACAACGCGTCTTTAAAAACTGTACAGTTACACATAACGTCATAAATTCAACACTGTTAAATATAAGGCTTTGAGCTCATTGTAATGTCAGTATAAAATTTTTCCTCAAAAACAGATCATTTACAACAAGCCGTCATTGAGTTATCTGACAAGATAGACACATTCATTCATTCAATCAATCAATCAATCAAACAGTTCATTGTTAGAAAAAAGAGACTAGCTGACTTCCGCCTTGTGGTACAAACAGAGCACCACTGCTTTCAAACAGTCTTAAATTCTGAATTACACAGAAGAATCATAATAATCATAATAGACATGAAAATTACACAGGAGATTTAGCAAACTGCTATCACATAATGGAGCAACTAGAGCCCACCTTGCCGAAAGCGCCCTCTCCCAGCTCGGTGAGGAAGCGCACCGCCCCGATGGGGAACTGCGGGCAGCGCGGCACGTGCTTGGCGAACAGGTTCTGCAGTGGGATGGTCTCGCTCGCCTGACCCTTCATCACGCGCGTGCCGTTGCCGCGGGCGTCTCCGTGGCGACGGCAGGTGCAGTAGATGAAGAAGACGAGCGCGATGATGAGCGGTACGGAGATGCTGGGCACCAGGATGATGATGAGGCTCATGATCTGGTCCGTCCCGCCCTCCGGCATTTCTGTGGAGCAAGAGAGACACCTAGCATGAGGGGACGGAACTGCAGCAAAACAATAAGTACAACGACCTTCAACAACTGTTTAAACACCAATTCAAACCTGGTCCAATCCTAACGAGGTGTTTATTATCTGGTCCGCTCCTAACGAGGTGTTAATGAGCTGAAACCTGCTGTAAGGCCACAATAATTCATTTTCTTGGTTCTCAGAAAATACTTGACAAAATTTCAGTGAAAGGCCAAAATAGCAAAAAGGACTGGTAAGAAGGCACGAATCTGATATTCAGTCTAAGAAAGATTGCATACCGAGGTAAAGTCTTTCTACTTTTACTGTTTTCATATCGATTTTCCAGTCCAGCATTACTTCATAAATCAGAGAACCAAGAAACTACATCAATGTGGCCAAAAGAAGGGAATGAATGAGTTAGTGAGGAAACTTGGTGACCTGTGGAAATGGGAGTTGTTGATCAAGACTAAAATTCCACTATCTGTAGCAACATAACGTGGCTGGTTGTTAGAGGATGACAAACAAAAATGGCACTTCCATGTGTGGAAATGTCAGCAAACCAGAGGCCGTTAGCGGTGAAGAACTGAAAATAAACAAAATTGAGGTGAAGAAAAATAAAGGAACAAAAAATGGTGGTTATTCGCGATGTCTGCATGGAAATGTCACCGCTGGCACCTTATAGCCCGACCTTGACCCCACCTTGCCACCGCGGAACATGGAGGCTACTCACCGCCGTCGGCATAGTAACCGTACTTGACGAACAGCACGCCCGTGGTGCCGACCGCCTCGACGCCGTTGTTCGCTACACAGCGGTAGTACCCGGTATCCTCGGTAACGACCTGGCGGATCACCAGGCGAGACTCCCACCTGTTACTGGTCAGTTCGACCCGCGGGTCTAGCGAGGATTCGATTACGGGAGCGTCGTTCTTGTACCAGCTGAAGGCGGGGGTCGGGACGCCGCGAACGGTGCGCACCGTGCACACGAACGTGGCCGACCCCCCCTCCGGAACCGTCACGTTGTTGAGCCGGTTCAGCCGGCCGGGCAGGTACCGCACTGCGGAGAGAAGACTACAGTTTCACACGGAAGTGCCACGGGTTAGCCGACGGACCCACGGGTTAGAAACACAGAAACGTGAACAAAGGTTAGACATCGAGGTAAAATATCATGAAGTACAAAATAAACCAAGCAACTGGATATATCCTCCAAAAAGTCAGACTTTCAGCTAGCACTGAGAATGGCACGGGCCTGGTGGTCTTGCAGTGCAGCACAAGGAGTCACTTAGGGAAGTGAGTGAGTGTTTTCTGAAACATCTGACTCTTCAGTTTATCCAGTTGCTGGATTTATTTTGTTAAACGTATCAACACTTAAGGTAACAAAGACACCACCCTGACCCCGGGGGCTCCCCCAGACCCTGGGGGAACCCCCCTCCCCTGACCCTGGGGGAACCCCCCTCCCCACACCCCGGGAACTCACCACATTTGGGGATGTCGCACTCCTCGGCCCGCGTGGACTCGTCCGTAGTGAAGCAGAAGGGCGCGTCCATCTCGTTGCCAGGGTTACGGCAGTAATTGTGCCCGCCCGCCAGCTCGGGAAACTGCGACGCCCGCAGGAAGTGCACGTGCGGCGCTTCCCGGTTCCACGCCTGGCACGGGATCCCCGACTTCGTCACGGCAACCGTACCCCTGTAACCGCTGCCCTTGCCCTCGTAACACGAGTGACCTGCAGGGATACAGGTGAAAGGTCAAAAAAGGTCGATAACCTACAGCACCTCTCCAGAATGAGGTCGATGACCTCTGTGTCCTGTTTAGAAACACCCCACATACCTGTATTTTAGGACACGTGCAGCAACATAGTTCACCTGTCGGCAGCCCTGACCATCTATCTCCACCCTTCCCCTTAGGGCCACTGATAATGTGGATGGTACTGAGATACATAGTTACACAGAGTCTACATGTTTGCCAGCCCCGCCCTGCTGTGTTAGATAAACTGGCATCGATCAACTCCCATGTCTACATATTCTGCTGCCAAGCAAACCCTACAGGCCACACCGGCATAGTGGGCCCACCTAAACACCACAGCTACTGCACAGGGCATAGTGGGCCCACCTAAACACCACAGCTACTGTACAGGGCATCCTCACATGCACATCTTTACCACACTCAGACAGCCTTAGGTTAGATAACAAAGAACACCTTGTTTATAGAGCTGTACAAACCCTCGTTACAGCGACAAGATTGAAACAATAACCAATGACATGTCACGGATACTTGTGTCTATGACTAGAGGTAACTAAGGTAACCAACAGAAGAGGAATGGTACAGTAACCATGGTTACTTACTTCTGTTGATGTGGTTCATGGTGGGGATCCCGATGCGGATGCAGTTCGACGACGCGGGCGTCCCGATGAGCGGGAGTTAGCTAAGGTAACTATGGGAACAGTAACCATGGTTACTTACTTCTGTTGATATGGTTCATGGTGGGGATCCCGATGCGGATGCAGTTCGACGACGCGGGCGTCCCGATGAGCGGGAGTTAGCTAAGGTAACTATGGGAACAGTAACCATGGTTACAGTACTTACTTCTGTTGATGTGGTTCATGGTGGGGATCCCGATGCGGATGCAGTTCGACGATGCGGGCGTCCCGATGAGCGGGAGTTCGGAGCAGTCCGGCAGGATCCACTCGCCGATGAGGTGGTGCGTCTTGGCCAGGATGTACTCCGTCTTGCAGATGTCGTTCTCCAGGATCTCGCACTCGTCGCGGCAGAGCTGGCGCGGCTGCGGGTACGGGTAGTGCTCGTCGCAGTACTTGAAGGCGTAGTGGCAGAGCGAGGGGATGGCGTAGTCCGCACACCGCTTCGTCAGGTCGCTGGACGTCCCGATCACCGTGAACGCAGCTGTCAGCTGGTTCTCGATGATACCTGAGGGAAAACAAGCAAACAAACAACATGAACGCAGCTGTCAGCTGGTTCTCGATAATACCTGAGGGGAAAACAGCATGTTAGCCACTTGTTTCCAGTTTCATGATCATCAGAATTGACCACACTGTGGAGGGAGGGCAAAGCAGGTGCGTCAATCTTTTGCCAGTTGCCCTCCCACTCGCTAAAAACAAGAAGACCAGCTACGCAGTATAGCATCAACAACACTCCAACACAAGAATCAACCGCTCAGTTTTCACCAGAGCGTGTAACTCACCCTGGCACAGTACAGCATCAACAACACTCCAACACAAGAATCAACCGCTCAGTTTTTACCAGAGCGTGTAACTCACCCTGGCACAGTATAGCATCAACAACACTCCAACACAAGAATCAACCACTCAGTTTTTACCGGAGCGAGACTCACCCTGTGCCCGGAGTGTGTCCATGTAGATGGTGGCGTTCCCAATGAAACTGCGGCAGGCGGCACCTCGGTACTGCTGGCAGTAACCACCCCTGTAAACAGCGACGACAACAACAACATAAACAACAACAATCACTTCACAATACTGTCTAAACTATGGCTGGCATTTCCAACCACATTTACAGGTTCTGTTTCAGACTGGAAAACTTCCAGCTGCTTTCAGAAACCCAAAGAAGGGCCAGTTTTCAGCATGAGACCAAATTCTTGTCACCTCTGATGACTTATTTCCTTTGAGTAAGGCTCACTTATAACACCTTTAGATAGTCCCAGATTTTATCTCAAGCATTACGGAACTCCAAACTTCTTGCCACTCCCGAGTTGTGCATAACTAGTGTAAATCTTAGACCATAAAGAAGCCGTAACGACAGACTTACATGTCCCCGTCTGAGGTGGCCGGCGTGTGAGAATCTGCAAGGCAAACAGGGAACGGTTGGCTCAGCTATCAAACAGTCAGCAAAGTCATCACAAACAACTTACAACAACGAACATGAAACTAGTAACAAATAAAAATGGCATCAAATGGTTCTAAGGACTGCACATTGTTACTGGTGACCTAAGCCTTATCTTTGCTCGTGGGATTGATGTGAAAATAAGTTGCAAAATGATTTCATAACAGTCCACAGTAGAAGTTGTTAGAGCATTTGGGATGTATTTATCTATGCTTGGGATGCTGATATCAATATGCAGTCAAAACACATCGCTTCCAGCTAACGGAACATTGTTGTACAGTTAATCAACGATCTACTCGGTTGTACATGAACAAAACGTCGGGACAAACAAGTTTGAACAAGCAACAGTTGAGTAGGAGAAGGAAGGGAACGAGTTTGTTTGAAGTCTGCTCTGAGGGTTTACGGCAAAGCAGCAGCCTCGGCAATTTCTAGCCAGCAAAAGCAAAAAGAAAATGTTTCCTTCAGAAAAATAAAACAACAACAACAGGCCACTTCAGCTGGGAAAATATGATCAGCACCTCTAAAAACTGGTTAGAAAGGAACATAGAACGGAGGTCAGAGGTCAGGAGAGAGAAACCAAAACCACGCCCTATTCTATCTGACTCGTCAGAGGCCAACCTTTCACCTACGACCTTTCACCCAGACAAAATGACTTGAACTTACCGTCCATGTACTTTACATACAGAATACCCGTGGTTGCTATGGACTGGTGCTCGTTGCTGGCCACGCAGCGATAGTAGCCAGTGTCCTGCGTTTCCACATGCCTTATTCTCAGCCGAGAACCCCACTCATAATTTCTAATGTCTAGCCGCAAGTTTTTTTCGGCGGAGAGGGGGGCGTCGTTTCGGTACCATCTAAAGACGGGGGAGGGCAGCCCCTCTACTTTGCAATTTAGACTGGCCCTGTTGCCGACTTGGACCGTCTCATTGTTCATGGGCTGTACCAACCGCAGCGTTCCGGAGGGGTTGGCTGTGGAAGAAAAGGGACCACATTTTCACACCTGAAGTGCCTGGGCTCTCCCCCCGCCGTGTGGAAGGGTGGGTTAGTCCATTAGTGCGGAACACACCACGTCACCTGAACCCCCCCCAGAACCACCTGCAGATGGACCCGGCCGCACAAGGATAGGTGCTGTGTGCAGGCCGGCCCACTGCCATTAGAGGGGTGATTTAGTCAGGGTTAGTGAAAACTGTTCGGGACGTTTACAGAATACATTTGTAAAACACAAAAAGGAAGAGACAAAAACAGCAAAAACACACCACGGCAGGCTTTTCTGTGACGTTCGGCAGGTTTAACCCATTAAGCACCAAGGCCAGGTAGCCATGGTGATACTCACAGGGTTAAATAACTTGGACCCGGAACTGATCCTGGCGCTGATCAAAATAGGCAGTATTGTTCAACCAATAAGAAAGTGGATGTAGGTTTGACAGACAAGGTGCTAACCCTCGAGTGATAGTCGGAGGGTTGGAGTAACTTAAGACTGTCTGGAGTTGGCTGGGCCAGACAAGGTGCTGCAGTGATAGTCGGAGGGTTAAACTGAGCCAGACATGGTGCTGCAGCGATAGTCGGAGGGTTAAACTGAGCCAGACAAGGTGCTGCAGTGATAGTCGGAGGGTTAAACTGAGCCAGACAAGGTGCTGCAGCGATAGTCGGAGGGTTAAACTGAGCCAGACAAGGTGCTGCAGCGATAGTCGGAGGGTTAAACTGAGCCAGACAAGGTGCTGCAGCGATAGTCGGAGGGTTAAACTGAGCCAGACAAGGTGCTGCAGTGATAGTCGGAGGGTTAAACTGAGCCAGACAAGGTGCTGCAGTGATAGTCGGAGGGTTAAACTGAGCCAGACAAGGTGCTGCAGTGATAGTCGTAGGGTTAAACTGAGCCGGACAAGGTGCTGCAGCGATAGTCGGAGGGTTAAACTGAGCCAGACAAGGTGCTGCAGTGATAGTCGGAGGGTTAAACTGAGCCAGACAAGGTGCTGCAGCGATAGTCGGAGGGTTAAACTGAGCCAGACAAGGTGCTGCAGTGATAGTCGGAGGGTTAAACTGAGCCAGACAAGGTGCTGCAGTGATAGTCGGAGGGTTAAACTGAGCCAGACAAGGTGCTGCAGTGATAGTCGTAGGGTTAAACTGAGCCAGACAAGGTGCTGCAGCGATAGTCGGAGGGTTAAACTGAGCCAGACAAGGTGCTGCAGTGATAGTCGGAGGGTTAAACTGAGCCAGACAAGGTGCTGCAGCGATAGTCGGAGGGTTAAACTGAGCCAGACAAGGTGCTGCAGTGATAGTCGGAGGGTTAAACTGAGCCAGACAAGGTGCTGCAGTGATAGTCGGAGGGTTAAACTGAGCCAGACAAGGTGCTGCAGTGATAGTCGGAGGGTTAAACTGAGCCAGACAAGGTGCTGCAGTGATAGTCGGAGGGTTAAACTGAGCCAGACAAGGTGCTGCAGTGATAGTCGGAGGGTTAAACTGAGCCAGACAAGGTGCTGCAGTGATAGTCGGAGGGTTAAACTGAGCCAGACAAGGTGCTGCAGTGATAGTCGGAGGGTTAAACTGAGCCAGACAAGGTGCTGCAGTGATAGTCGGCGGGTTAAACTGGGCCAGACAAGGTGCTGCAGTGATAGTCGGAGGGTTAAACTGAGCCAGACAAGGTGCTGCAGTGATAGTCGGAGGGTTAAACTGAGCCAGACAAGGTGCCCCCCTCCCGTCTGGCGTGCTGCCACGGCTGTGCTGCTTCCTCCCTGCCAGGGTGGTCCTCAGGCTTATTAACAGCCCTGAACTCCTGCCACATTCCCTGCCATTTCCCACATAACTTCTGAGGGGAACCCGAATGTTTCATTTCTGATTAGCCAAGGAGGCTCGACGTCGGAGTTCTGCCGAAGTCACAGAAAGTCCCGGAGGACAGCTGACACCACACAACAGGAGTTTGTTTGTTTCTGGGGCTCAACATACTTTTGTCACCTCCAATTAGGATAAATTTGCCGAACTTCTTCGAGTTAGATCCTGCGAAATTGCAACTTTTCTACAATTTTCCCAGCAGTCTAGAAACTTGTCTGCTAACTGCAGGTTGGAGGTGCGTATGTTGAGCCCTGATGTGTTTGTTTGTTTGTGTACTGACCTGCCATGTATCTCACGTAGAGTATGGCCTGTGTGGAGACCCTGTCCTGCCCGTTGGTCGCCACGCAGCGGTAGTACCCCGTGTCGTGCGTGTCGACCTTCTTGATGCGTAACCTTGACCCCCAGCTGTAGTTGCGGATCTGGATGCGCCGCCGCTCGGAGGTCAGCGGGGCGTCGTTCTTGTACCATCTGAAGTTGGGCGGGGGAATGCCCTCGACCTTGCAGCGCAGCACGGCGCGATCGCCCATGCCGATCGTCACATTGTGCATCGGCTCCACCAGCTGAAGGTACACTGGAAAACATAAGGGGGGGAATATAAGGGCGGCAGACTTCACCCCCTCATACATACTGGAAAACATGGTGGGGGGAGGCATTAGAGACGGCAGACTTCACCCCCCCTATACATACTGGAAAACAGGGTGGGGGGCATTAGAGCTGGCAGACTTCACCCCCTCATACATACTGGAAAACATGGTGGGGGGGGGGCATTAGAGATGGCAGACTTCACCCCCTCCTATACATACTGGAAAACATGGTGGGGGGGGGGGCATTAGAGATGGCAGACTTCACCCCCTTTCCCACCAGTAGATTCGCAGTAGATTCCTACTTGATTAGCACTGACCTATGACATCAGGCCAAAGGTCAGGATTTCTCCGTATGGTTATGGAAACAGACCTGTCTGCTCCAACAATATAATACGTACAACTTTCTTTACTGAAGGTTTCCTTTTTGTTTTCCTTCTGGGCCAGGATCTTTAGGTTTTCAAACAACGTAGGTTGAAGAGTTTGGAATTTTGGAACTTTAATCCCAGGACAGAGTTTGGCAATCAGTCATTCACAAACAACTGCTGCAAGACATTCGCACAGAAAACTCATCAGAATTGGAGAGAAAATACAACATACACTTCACTTCTGATATGTCTTCACTTTACACAGAAATTTTCTATAGCTCTGAAGAATGATTTGAGGGATTCAATGCAAATATACGGTAAGACCAGTACAGAGACTTGTGTAAGTGAGAACCAGGAAGTTTATTTCCTGTTGCCAGAGGGCCACTCTGAGGTTTTCAGTGATGGGTTTGGAGCAGGGTGATTGGTTTGGAACAGGTGAGAGATTTTACAGCCCAGTTTGTAGTGTGCAGAGGTCGCCAGGCCTGGAGGGACCAACTTCTCCTGTTCCAGCCCTCAGCCACATGAGCTGAGCCCAAAATCTCCCTAACTCAAAACATCAATGGATTTCTGGTGCCTACAAGTCACACCAGAACAATGTGACATGAACCAGATGCAGTCCACAGGCCTGGCACTGGCAAGGTCACAGCACACACCCACGCCCCGGAATCAATTAGAAATGCTCAGGGACAGGGGGAGGGGGGCAAAATCAAGGGGAGGGGGGTAGCACCAAAGGGGAGGGGGGCAGAACCAGGGGGGGGGGGTGATCTCCAGGCAAGCAACACAATTTATTGCTTTGAATTCAATCTTTCAGAAATTGTCAGAAGGTCTCGTACTGCAGTTTGGGGACAGAACAGAGTTCAGAAAGGTCGACCTTCAGTGGTCAACAAACATGATTGAGGTCAGCAGGCAGTCTGCAAAGCCTCCCAAAGAACAGCTTTACCTGGCTGTGAAGGTTTACAGCTTTACTAATTACCTGACTGTGAAATGTGCAAGAATTATTTGTACCACACATGCAGAGGTTGCTCAAGGTGACTACTCAAGGTCAACATGTGTATCACAGTCATCAGCCTCAAGTTTTCAGGAACCGGTAACTGAACCACTTCAATTGATAACATAAAATACTTTCCCCCATGCATGATGACCTTCAGAAGTCGAGGCTGCAGGGATATGAACTTACATTGCTCTCCTATCCTGCTGGTGGGTGGATCTGTGGCCGCTCTGGGGAGCCTGAAACAGACAGGAGTAAGTGTGAGGCACAAAGAAACAAACAACATGAAGGTTCCCTTACAGGAACAGTGTGAGCAAGGTTATAGGGAAGTTGGTCCCAGGTACAACACACACTTTCAATTACAGCCAGATGCTTCCTTGATGCAACAAGAAGTATGGCGACTTTTGCATGGCAACTACAAACTACAAAATAGCTGTATATCTTAAAATTCTACTTTCTAAACAGAGCTTGCTCTGTGGTGTCAGGCATGTGTAAGTGAATGTTGGGGGGGGGGGGGGGGGCATAATCCTTCAAAGTACTTGTCTTAGTTAGGGGTTCACAGATTCTTCACAACAGTCTGTATCTATATTTCGTTCCATAGCAAAAGTGTATCACAAGTAGCCATGTTGCCTGGGTTGATTCATTCATTCAGGGTTGACACACATTCATGTTGTGCTGCTAGGTAAACAACATGGTTGGCCATTATTGGGTGAGACCCAGAGGTCGTGGGTTCCATTCCCATCTCTGCCAATTTTCCATGGCCCTGTACTTAACCCCTCCCGTCCCAGCTGGGCCCATATTTCCCCTCCCCCTCCCTAAGGGCACGACCTTCCTGCGACCTTCTCCGTGCTCCAAGTTCACTTCCCTCCTTGTTTATCCGGACTTGAGTGGAAACCAAGGACGACTCATTAGAACAGCCTGTCTGGCATTACCCACGATACACCACACACATTCCGGGCAGGGCAAGGTGCTCTCTGTCCCAGGTATCTGCTCTCCTTCCCAGGTATCTGCTCCAGATTCAAATCAGCTGCATGTTCGTGGGATTTGACCTTTCTGAACAAATTGCCTGTTTCCCCGGTGTGTGTCCTACACTTGTACTGGGACTGCTCTGTTACTAGTGTTAGGAACTGGACTCACCAAAGATACGTGTCTGCACAGATGATGAAAGTATTCTGCAGCTCAGGTAGTTGTACAGAGGCAGGTTAACTTTTCGATCCATGGAATAAAATGTTTGACTATGCTGCTCCTACCTTATATCAATGAAGGGAACCTGGAGTTTATCGTAAGGCATCAGCAAGCTATTTGGATTTCTCAATAGCTTTTTATTCCTGTAATTCGTAGTGAGATAATCAATTTGCATAGCATTGAATTCAGCATACTGCATAGTTCATATTACGGAATTTAGCCTAACTTAGGCATTTTTGGGATCCCCCATGTAGGCCCTCAAGTGATGACACTTGTATCCCCCCAGATGAGCCCCATGGAAGTGTCTGTTGGCTATGTACCAGCCAGAATGGCCTGTCTGGCTGTTTATATCCACATGTTTGTTTGTTTGTCTGCATGCGACAGCTAACGTCTGACGAAGCACAGGCGGGGCTTACACAAAGTTACACAACAAAAACTGCAAGCATTCTCATGGCTAGATATTCTCCTTTTCATTTTTTGCTATATTTATGGGATAACTCTTGACGCACATCTTGAGTGCTTATATAAGTTGTACTATATCATACCCATCATAAATACAGCTGCTTTTCTCAGACAGTTTGGGACTTCCGTCTTTGTGGTTGTCAGTAATCAAGTTTTTTGATTGAGTGCTTTGATTATCTTCGCTAACATGATTGAGTACTGTAAATCACTTTAATATAGCGGCAGGAAAATATAGCGGTTTGGGGGAAAATGGAGTAGGTCACGGCGGGAACAAACATTCCTGTCTCAAATTTTAGTGATCAAATATTTGCAATGATGAAATTTTAGCTGTTGACTAGTGGCCGTTAAATCAGCTAAAAGTTACAGTTAACAAATCCAGAATTACAGTACCGGTTATATGTCTGAAATACTTGTTCAAAACAAGGCCCTGAGCTTCTCCACACACAGAGCCATACAGGTGGGATGTTGAACAGTCTGGCTCTCGCGGTATGTCAGCTATGCCGTGACGTTAACTTTGAGCAGTTGAGCCTGTTTCTGTTCAGACGGCGCTCCGACAAACATGGTGCCAGAAATGACTGCAGAAGTTTGTGTGACGATTGACGAAAGGATAAATGTTTCTTTGAGAAGGGAACGTGGCTGTTTTGATTCAATTCCAAACCTTTTCATTATGAATCAGGTTCAGGGTGGATACATTTTCAAAGCAAATTTTTCTCGTGAAGAAATAGTCGTCAGTTTCCACACAACACCTGACCAGCTGATGACAAGCTTCCTTTCCATTTATGACATTCTGCCCCCCCCCCACATCACCTGTCTTACCTTCTTGTGTTGCCATAACTTAGTAAACTGGGATGCCAATATCAAAATCTTCTCATATCCACCAAGACTCCCTATAATCATTGAAGTCAGACCCCCATTTAACCATTTAAGACCCCCTATAACCAGTTAAGACCCTCCTATACCCAGTCAAGACCCCCCTGTAACCAGTCAAGACCCCTCTGTAACCAGTTAAGACCCCCCAGTAACAAGTTAGGACCCCCCTGTAACAAGTTAAGACCCCCCTCCCTGTAACCAGAAAAGAAGATTTCTTAGTTATCTTACCCGCTCGGATCAGCCAGCAAATCCGTTGGCGTTGCCGTGGACGCTGAACCCTGAGAACCTGCACAACAAACAAATAAACAAACGTCAAAACAAATAAACACAGTTCAGATCTCAGCAGTGACATATTCGCATGTAAATATTCTATGCAAAGCTGGAAACCATGTTACAATGTTGATATAGATAAATGTCAATTCAATAAAAACAGAAGCCTGGAATGGCTGCTAAGATATACTTTCTAAACTGTTCAATCTGTGGGTTCCAGCCGCATCAGTTTATCACTAGTTGTCATGACAACAACACAACCGATAATATTGGCCGCAGCAGGTTTATCTGGAAATCCACTATTGTTGTTTTTTCCACGACCACATAACTAGCGTAATGACAACATAACCCGGGGTATGAGAAGCATTATTTGCATAACTGTTGGATTTGTTGCTGTTTCCCAGCTAACAGCTGGGGCTGAGTGTAAACATGGCCGGAGACACGCCGCGTTTCTCTGCCATAACACAACACCATAACACGCCGGCCTCCATACCAACCCAGCAGCTGCCCCACATATTAGGGAGCTACAATGTTTACCGGCGAGCGCGCCGTGGTCACAGAGTGTTTCTCTGTGCTTAGAGAGGCTTTTCTTACACTAAGTTACAGGCATGTTTGGAGGGTGCTGGTGATGTAGGGTCATGTGCACGTACGTAAAGTTGGGGGTCATAATTCATGCATTCGCTCTGTCAGACTCGACAGGGACTTGTACACTGGTGTCACCTTTGAACTGAACAGGTAGGTACAGACAAGGGCTCGCCCCGTCCTCTGCTGCAGAGGTCGACGGATGATGATGAGGTACACATGCAGGCTCGGTGAAGGTTAGGGTTATACACATGTACATCTAGCCACAGGTAATACACATGTACATCTAGCCACAGGTAATACCCATGTAGGTAAGGGTAGTCCCAGAGATTCAAATTCAAATTATTATCCACTGTGTGAGCCCATCCCCCTCCTTCGCCCATCCCCCTCCCCAACGAAAGTGGTTCCCATGTGCACCTGGGAGAAATGAAAGAGTGCCTTTCCCAAGGACATAGTGTCTGTCCTGGCTTTGCCAGGAATCAAACCCACGACCTCCTGATCCCATGTCCGCTCGACTAATCACTCCTGCATGGCCTACCCCAGCTTGCCTGTGGGGCTGGTATCCAGTCTGTAGGCTGATATGCCGCATGTCCCGTCCAGCCGCCCGGCTTGTTTGTCAGACCGGGACCTGCCAACTCCTCGCAGCGCGGACATCCAACAACCCTCCCGCTCCGCCCATCCCACAATGCCCTGCTCATGTCTGCAGAGCGACCCCCCAGCATGCATCAGCAGGAGGCCCTTCCCAAGGTCGGAGGTCACGGGCAATATTGCCTCGTCCTTCTCCAGTGGACTGGAGCCCCGCCGGGCACAGGCAGAGACAGGATGCTCCGCTGAGAAGAACTGACAAGTATCTTACTGCTAACTCTCATAGGAACATTTGTATTATCAGTTATCTATGTGCCACTCAGATTGAGGAGGGAAAAAACGGAGCTTTCTGGTCACGTTTCCTTCCTAAAGTAGTGGTTAGGAGTGAAGCATGAACAGTTTTCTCCAACAAGACGAGATGGTTCAGCACAGGCCAGATGACAAGCAACAGTGCCCCTAACAAGTTGCCTGGACAAATCTATGGATGGGGATGTCAGGAAGAAGTTGCTCCACATTTTGATGGTATTTGCAGCTGGATAGGAAATCTAAACTTGCTGAAACTTTGTGAAAGTATTTATATGTAACCACCTTTAGTTAGTAAATTTTGGTCAAAGCTGTGAGAAGTTGAGAACAAAGTTTAGACCACTAGATGTTCCAGTCTCCTGCCCATGTGACGATGATCCACCTTGACTTTGCTAATCCCATCCAGAAGCTGGTATCCCCACAGACATGCCCGGCCCAGAGATGGTATCACAGCACAGTTCTGTTTACATAGATCAAAAACAGCTTGGCACAATTAAACTTCACTTTGGGACAAGCTGAACATCTCTTAGGGACACTTCAGGGCAGCCGGGAATGAGGTAATCCTGACACTTCAGGGCAGCAGGGAATAGGGTAATCAAGCTAGCTAATTTCCAGCCAACTCCAAAGGGACACGGAAAATCACACGTCAGGCTTGTGTAAAACTCTATCCTACAGAACTACACTGTACCCAGCAACTACATTAGTGTACCAAGAACTACAAACTTAGGCAACTCTCTGGTCACACTTCTGTAAAACCCTATCTTACAGAACTACCCAGTAATATGGAAGCGTGTATAACTCTATCTTACAGACCTACCCTGTAATATGGAAGCGTGTATTTCCTATCCTCCAAGGCAGGGCTGCATAGCAGCATACACCAATGCCCTGGTACAAGGCATGAATGTCTTTCTAGTCACGCTTGTGTAAAACTCTATCCTACACTTGCCAGTTGCTAGTGTGAGTTTCTGGTCACACTTGCCTAACATCTATTCCTTTTTCGGCCCCACAGGAATAGATACATGTACATGTATGATGCCTATCCCATGGTGTGCATTTCTAGTCACACTTGGGTAAAACTTTACCCACACAGACTTATATTGGTGAATTTCTGGCTAGCTTGCAGCAAAGAATTATACAGTCTCCTGGAGTGAGCTTGCATGAGTGGCTGCCTACAGCTGGGTGTATCGGGTTACAGCCAGCAGTGGGCCCATTGAGCGACCCTGTCCCTGAAAGGGCCCGGCTGGAGTTACGGAACTCCCCCCACTACATGTGCCGCATTCTTCAGGGTCAGCAGGCCTGAAACGTCGGGCTCCACAAAGGGCGCTTTGTGACACTCCAGCGGCCGGGTTGTTGGTTGGGGAAAGGTAAACAGCCTGACATTCGGACAGAAACACGGCGAGGGATCAGCGGGGGGAAGTGAACCGTCCCCGCAGCGGCATGCCCACTTTACTTCTGACATTTTGTTACAAATGGCCTGCCCCCAAGAATAACCCAACCTAACCTTGTCTAACCCACCCTACTATAACCCACCCCAGTCTAACCCACCCTACTCCTACCAATACCAGCCCCACTCCTGGCTTTGTAAGGCCCCTGCAGTCCCAGACCTGAGCCCAGCCAGGCAGGGTCAGGCGCGAGTTAGACGCCCGCCAGTCTGACACACACACTCCAGCTTCCTGCCAGAGTTAGCAGGGATTTATCCCCAGTTTCCCCCTCGCCCTTCAGCGCAGAAAAGTCGTGTTAAGTCCCGCCCTTCAGCGCAGAAAAGTCGCGCTAAGTCCCGCCACAAAAGAAGTTCAACCCTCCTTGAGCCGGCCCTTCAAAACTTTAAATAAACAGCCGAAGTTTGGGGCTGGTGGGACCAGTGTTTGGGAGCCAACCGTGACTGATAAGACCTGGTGAACTGAACCAACTCCCAACCCAAAACTGAACCAACTCTCAACCCAAAACTCTACAACACTTCCAACCTAAAACTGTACATCACAAACAACTCACCGAGGATGTGTGCGAGGGTGAGTAGGAGCTGTCCTGGGAGAAGAGTGCAGGAGAGGGTCGATGGTAAGACCATTGTTGTGCGAGTTGTTGTGAGAGGAGAGGACTCTGTAATCCCAGCCAGTGTGCCTGCAGGGCACTCTCAGCCCCATAAATTACACAGGCACACATCCATCACCCCGCCTGTCACTCCAGCAGTTCAGCACTCATCTAAACTCTACTTCTCACACCCATCTCTACAATCCAGCGGCCCTGTCCTCCTGGCCTGCACACCTCAGCACACCACCACAGTTTACTGTTATTAATCAGTTTTTGATTGTTTACTTTTCTCCCCTCCGCCTGTTGCAATAGGGAAACCCACTGGAGTGGGGGCGGAGCTCTGGGCTGGTGGAAATCACTCGCCTGTTTCACAGCAACTCTGACACTTGTCTGCTAACACAGTGTCTTGTCTTGTCTTGTCTTGCCGTTACTGCGCACACTGCACAGTGTACCTAAACACAAGAGATGCTGCTTCAAAACAAACGCTGTCCTGACTTCTGTGGATTCTGTCGAATTACACTTACGTACGCATATACAATACAAGAAGAGAGCTACGCGGTTTGGGGCATGTGATGTCTTTAATATGTGAGTCTGCTCTGTGATAGAGGCTTATTGGTTGTACAAAGACATCAACGGCCAAAGACTGTGGTCTTGGCGGTCATAACACAAACTGCAGTGTGGCATTTACGTACAGTATTGGTAAGTTTACACAATTCTACTCGTTCGTTAAAGAAACGAAATTGCAGCAAGGGCGGGATGGTGGTAACGTTGAGCGGGAGGCGAGCCCAGCCGTACGGACGGCGGATGTCGCAATTCTGAGGACGGCACGAGCGGAGGTCGAAGGTCGCTTCCTCAGCGTAATTCCCTACGATTGGTCGACTGACCAATCCTACTATAATTACACTTACGTACGCATATACAATACAAGAAGAGAGCTACGCGGTTTGGGGCATGTGATGTCTTTAATATGTGAGTCTGCTCTGTGATAGAGGCTTATTGGTTGTACAAAGACATCAACGGCCAAGCCGAAAGAAGTGAGGGCCCCAAACCGCGTAGCGGAAATGTAGTTAGTTGTAGAGGTAGTACTAAATCTAAATTAGGAAGTAGCTAGATATTCGAGTTCATGCAAAACAGTCCAGGACTGGCGAAGAACGGGCCGCAGAACGTCACCGGGCACTGTCGAACAGCGTAGAGTCAGGCCGGAAAGGTGCGTCAACCTCCTTGCTCTCACTTAGTACTGTGAAGTGGGCCGTGGGCGGGTCATGGGTGTCTTCGGTACGCAGCTGGAGCTGGTCTTGATGCACTGTCAATCTGGCTGTGCTAAACTACTCTAATCTATTCTACACTAAGTTCAGTAGTTGCGGCTCTGCGAACCCAGACTGGTGACGATCTCGCTGCAGGGCGCTGCCGCGAACTCCGAATCGGACCGGAAAGTGAAGTCGCATCGGCGTGGAGTGGGTGGACTGGGAGCCTTGTGCAAGCTGTTATAGAAGCACGCCGCAGTCTCGAGTCCGTGTAGGGACGGGTGGAAAGGGAGAGAGGCGGGCGCTGAGGAAGGACCGCTCGTGGAAAAGTTGTTTACGTAGTTCGCGAGAAGAAACATGGCTGCCAAAGTCCGGGCGTCTCGGGCATCTCGCGAGACCCGGCATCACTGGCGGGAAGTGGGGAGGGGGGCTGTCGTTCCGGTCACTGTGGACTCACTGTCTCTGTGGACGTTATAGGCAGGCAGGAACGGGTGTGCAGTCCCAGGCTGGTGAAGAAAACTCGCTGCAGGACGTCGCCAAAGATTACGAACAGTGTAGAGACTCAGGGTCGGGAGGAGCTCTCGCTTAGAACTGCGAATCCAGGTGGGCAACGTCACTGGGAGCCCAAGCACGCTGCTGTAGTGCACACCGCGGCCCTGCTGTTTGAGTCGGCGTCGGGCCCAACGAGGACGGCAACCCGCGAGTTTCTTGGCAGATTCATGTGCCTCGGGAGTTGGGGAGCGCCGCACGGTAGGTTGAAATGCTTCATGAAAGCTCGAGAGGGGAAAGGTTTCCGACGGAACGTTGAGCGGGAGGCGAGCCCAGCCGTACGGACGGCGGATGTCGCAATTCTGAGGACGGCACGAGCGGAGGTCGAAGGTCGCTTCCTCAGCGTAATTCCCTACGATTGGTCGACTGACCAATCCTACTATGATGAGAAAGTATTTCCTGCCTGTATTTTCCTCAGTAAGTCACACATTCAGCCACACTAGTCCGCCCAGGACTCTATTAAATTCTAGGTAATGAGGGAATAACAGCCGACCAGTCAAACATAACAACAGCTGAAGTCAACACTCATGTAAACATAGCCTCACATCCAGCCATCTTAAAACAGGCGATTCAACATAGCCTCACACCCAGCCATCTTAAAACAGGCAATTCAACATAGCCTCACACCCAGCCATCTTAACACAGGCGATTCAACATAGCCTCACACCCAGCCATCTTAACACAGGCGATTCAACATAGCCTCACACCCAGGCATCTTAAAACTGGCAAACAAACATAGCCTAAAACCCAGTTTTCCTAAAACTTCTTTAAAAGTAAAACATAGCCTCAGCCCCAGCCGTTCTGAAACAGGCCTTAAAACATAGCCTCAGACAGTCACAGGGAGAGATACATGGCAAGGTAGCCTCAGATCCAGCCTCCCGAAACCGGCAGTAACATGTAGTTTTATGTTTCCTGGTTTATGAGGGTTTATGAAGTGACAGATGAAGATTTTTAAGGAAATCACCAGTTCCACAGAAGCCGTGTGACTGACACAATTTCCATTGACTACGATGTCTGGACTTGATTCCATGTCAGGTTTTATGGCTATTTTGTGCTGCCGCCGGGTTGTTTTAGTCTCATGTTTTACAGCAGCCAAGTTTAGCCCGGGTCGGCAGGACGTGACAGGCCAGGATTCTTGTGTGGAGCGCTGATCTCTGAACATGACGCTTCGCTGGCTCCTGAGAGCCCAAATTCAAACCACACTTTTCCTGGCGGAGATTCTGGCCTGGCTGCACAAGTCTGTGCCTCTGACACAACCTCGCCTACAGCTGAGCTTCCGGGCAACAGGAACTCAACTAACTCAAAACATGGGTTTGGAAAAGGAGCTTCAGAAACTCAAACCACCAGTTTCAGAAAATGTTCCTAACTCAAATAACATCTTTCAGAAACAGACCTTACCAAACTCAAACCACAGAGTTTTAGAATAGAACTTCCAAACTCAAACCAACCTTTTTAAAGCGAAGGAACTACCGAAACTAAACCATGGTTACATAGACTAAAAGTTTAGACATTTTTTTATTAACCATACTATGAATCCGGGGATGACAGAGTGGCTAGAGAAGTGTGATTGACACCCAAGCCTCCCCTGTCCGCCCTGCAGTATCCATACTGTAACAGATCCGCCTCCAGCCCACAGCAGCAACAAGTGGGTATTAATAGCAGTGTTTGCTGAACCCCTCCCAGACAAGCCTGCATGTGTCACTATTGTCTGCTGGGATGGGACATGAATGGGACTGAAGCCTCTCACTGGCTGACTCTCACTCACTCATGCACTCCTTCCAATGAAGGTGGCGCTACCATGCCAGAAACTTTTATTCAAACACAACAACTCTGCAATGTTCTATACACAAAGTGTCCTTCCCTTGTCCTTAAACATTGCAAGATATAGGGGGTTCAGGTCAAAAATTGTCCTTTGTCCTAGGACACTGATTCTAATGGCATATGATAGGGCTAGTTCTGACAATTAAGATGCTTTTTATTTCATCTTTCTATTGTGTATGGTTGATGAGTTACAATAATTTTATTTCTTGGAAATCAGGGATTTGGGTCACCAAAAACAAAGGCCTTAACTATGGGGCCAATGGGGTCAAGGATGGCACCGTTATCCTATTGTTTTCAATGGGAAGAATTACAAGAAATTTGTTGTGTCACTTGGATTTATATATCTGAACATCGGTTGGGTATATGATGTTCACACTTGGTGGGTATGTTGACGTCAAGCATATCTTCATTAATTTGCATAATTTATGCATAATTTATGCATAATTTATGCATAATTTATGCATAATTTATGCATAATTACTATAATCTATGCAAGGACCGAAAGGGACTGTTTCATGGTCAAATAGACACATTTTGCCTTTGGAAAATGGTCTCTAAACTGATTAACTTATGATATTTAGTGTAATTAAATCAATAAAGGACAACCACCATGACTTTGACAAGTACATAGATATATTGGAATGTAAATCATAGGACTTATCTATCATATTTACACTATACCTACAGCTATTTGCATTCACATTTTCTTTTGGAACATTCCTAATCATGTCTTTTTTTTCTATCTTTCAGACTACTCAAGACACACAATTGGATTCCTTTTTCTGCATGAATATGTACTCAAGACACACAATTGGATTCCTTTTTCTTCATGAATATGCCTGTACCATGGAACACCTGTAAACTAACAAACACAGCATAACTTAACACTACATCATAGTAGTACATGTAGTAACAAACACAGCACAACTTAACACTAGTACTAGTAGTAGGTCGAAACAGAAGATGCCTTGTGAATGTTCCACATTAAAGACAGCCAATGCACATTATACACTATACAAATGTAGATACAAGATAGGAGGTGCTTCACAATGAGAGTCCTCGCTCATTACAAAGTGTCTTTTGTTCAGCATTGCTTATCTGTACATCAATGACTTGACCTCTTCAAAAAAATCATCACACTTCTTATCCTCTCAAATGTACACTCACTTGTACCAATCCTTAGTAACACATGTACGATGTAGTAGAATATCACAGCAAGTCAAAGAAACCTTCCTTAACGTGCATGACTTACAAAGTATTTTGTTGCTTGAGTATAAACAAAATGGAGGACTTCTACTGCAACAAAAGCACAGTTTGATCACAATTCTATTCAACCATCAGCCAACCCTTCCCCAAGTCCACAAGCAGAGGGAATATTTCATCAGGTTCACTCTCATCATCATATACTATGTGGTATTTTGTGTTCTTTGTGTCTTCTGTCCTGTTAACTATTTTGGTAACAGTCCCTGGGTACCACTTCGCTTCCTTTTCAGCTGTAAAGCATTTGTGTTTGACACGACGCCCAACCAGTTTAGAAGGGTCCATTAAGTACTCTGGTAGGGTTTCCTTTTGCTTCTTTACTTCTCTCTTCTCTCTGGCATCTTGCAGCTTGTCATTTAATTTTGCATGCATCTCCTGTAAACTTCTTGCCTCCGGTTCCTTTAATGTTACATACTCTTCCTGGTCATCCTCTTCTTCTTCAGAGTCTATTTCTACATCTGTAGTGGCTGCCATGTTCTTCAGCACGATTTCTTTGAGGTGAAGGACCTTTTCTTCACTGCTGAAGGTGTGTTTCTTCTTTCCCGGCCGTGTTATTGTCATTTGGAAGTTTTCTTTGGCTCCCTCTGACTTCAGAACTTGTTTGTGAAACTGGAGCTGAAACTTCAGCGCATCCAGCTTCTCTTTCTCCTGCTTCAGAACGCCTATCTTCTCATCGATTTCCTCAGGTGTTCTCCACACTCCTCCCATATTTACAACTTTCTCCGTTAATACTACCTTCTTCATCCTTGCCCTTTTCCTTTTCTCTTCTTTTTCCTTCTGTCTTTCCATGAGGGTTTGGAGTCTTTTTTCCTTGATGGCCTTGTTTTTCTCCTTGAAACGTTCATGCACTTTTCCCGCATTTGTACGCGCATAGTCCATGTGTTTCTTCTTGTCCTCTGGTGACAAGCTTCTCAACCAGTCACTTGTTTCATTGTTCATCCACAGGAGATATGCCTCCAAAGAAAGTGAAGTTGCATTCGGCTTCGCCCTGATAAGGTTGTCCACGATGGCGAAGTCCCTTTCTGATACAACATTTGTTGTAGGCACGTGGTCTGCCCTTTTCACTTCCGTTTCAGTGGGTTGCCAGAACTGTCCTCCTGGCAGCTGTTCTTCTGCTTGTCTTTCAAGCAAAATCAGCAATGCTGAGCACACAACTTCTAATGCCTGCTGTGTCAGTACATCTAGGTCTTCATCTCCCGTGGCTGCGAACAAGGAGTCAAACAGGGCATCCTTGTGCCTTGCCACCACTGTCTCATTGAAGAGAGGCTCCCCTGCAAGTAGCGTGCTGGCATCGCGCGACCAGCGCTCCAGGCCTATCTGCATCTGGTGCAGGTGCTGGTTCATGCTAAGCACTTTCTTCTCCATACCCAGTATACGGAAAAATGGGCCAGTCACAGTTTTGTCTAAGATACCCAATGCCCGCACCCCAGCAAGGTACACTTTCTGTGAGGCGTCAGCCTTCACAGCTTTCAGCAGGCCATTTGGGTCAGGCCACGACGAGACGAAGGAGACTATCTGCTTATGATGGTGGTACACAGCAGCAGCATCATAAAACAGGATGTTGAACCTGTTGCCGCGGTAAGCTACCATCCAATTCTTCTCTTCTTGATGGTGATGGGACAGGTGACTTTTGAAGTATTGGGGCGCACCAGACTTTTCATTCCCGTGGTCCGTGAATGCGCTACACGCAGTCCTTATGAGTCTCGCAGCCCCTGACTCACCCTGTTGAGAGAAAGCAAATGGATTTGTCCCTTCCGAAACTGCATCCTCGAAAATCTTTAGGGTGGAATTAGCTTCTGTTGCAAAGTTTACTAGTAAGTGCATCTTACAGAAATAATTACACATGCTACCCAGTTCATCTTTCACATCATCGGCTAGTGTCTCCCACTCTTTTTCCACAGCAGGCAGAAGCTCCCGGCGCATTTCCTCTAGATGCTTGTTGAAGAGAGGATTAGTCGCCCCGCGATCAGACATAGTTGAGGTAAACGATGTCATCACTTCTGCAGTTTTCTTGGCGACATCCTCTCCAGGCTCACAGAGAACTTCTGCTAACTCCTTACAAGACTCGGAGAAGGCTGTCATGATTCCCTCAGCATCTCCAGACGGAACTTCTGTCATAGACATAGTTAACGTCTTGCCTGATGGTAGAGTCACGTCAAAGGTCTGGTACTTTTTAAAGAACTTTGAGGTCCCATCCTGGTGGAGGCAGTTTCCCTTGTCCCTGTCTGCATTGACGATAGCTTTGGCCACCTGTACCTGTGCAAGGATTCTTGCCTCTGCAAGCAGCCTGGATTTCGACCCTTTACTCGGAAACCGATCAACAGTCATCCCTGCCAGCTTCTCCAGGACTGTACTTATCACTCCATCCACCTTATTCATAGACACTCCTGATGTAAGAAGCTCCATTACTACCTCTCTGATTTCATCACAGTATCTGCCACCGTAGAATGTTTTTACTTTCTTGCTTTCCATGACACTCTCAACCTGTTGCAGTTCTGTGTTCTCATCTTTGAGGTCCCGGAGTTTGTCTTGGAGATGGTCCACAGTGGCCTGGAGATCTTTTTGTACTTTTAACTTGTTCTCCTCTTGTCTTTTCATCTTATTTTCTAGCTTACGTCTAGAGTCCTGCAAAGACTTCACTTTGGTGTTCAGCTTGGCAACTTTCTCAGCAGCACCTGCATTGCTCTCTTCTGCTGCAGAATAGGCTTCTCTTAATTCACTGAGTTCCTGGGCGCCAGCACTGACAACACCTTGCAGTTCATGGATGGTTTCCTTCTGCGTGTCGATAGTCACATCTCTCCTTCTCACTCTTTTGTTTGCGTTTCTGACAGTTCCAATCTTTTCCAAGCGGGCTTCCAGGGAATCAAGTTTTGCCCTTAGTTCTGCATTTTGTTTGTTTGCTGCAGATAGTTCTTCGCTTAAGTCAGAGGCTACTGCAGACTTTTCTACTAGAGCATTTCTAAAGCTGTCAGCATTTCTGTGCATTTCTGCTACAGCAGAGTAATATTCTTGAGTCAACGATTCATATCTTCTTTCCAGCTCATATGCTTCATGTTCGGACTGTGCACGCCGTTTCTTACTTTCTTTCAAATCCTTTCTGGTTTGTTGGAGCTTGTGCACCACTGAAGATGTTGACGCTGTTGAAGGTGGTTCCCTTGGCTTTGGAAGTTGGAACTGTGTTTTGAGGAACTCTGGCAAAAGTCGCTCCCGATCTTTCTTCAGGTTTCTGTTCTTGTCTTGGTACTTTTTCCACACATTGGCTACACATTTGCCGATGGAGTCGTCCTTACACTTCTCCACATCCGGTAAAACTTCAAACGGAGCTAGCTGCTTCAGTTGTTTGAGCAAATCCGCAGATGACGAGCCGTGCAACCGGCGTAAGTGGACTACTAGGCCGTTTGTGAATTCAAAGGCTTCTAATCTTTGAAGATGACATGGCTCCTGTTGAAGTGCTTCCTTTGTTACAGTACTCACACCTCTCGCCAAGAACTCTTCATCTCCCTGATCAGTTACTTTACTGACACTACAGTGACTACTGACAGAACTGTCTGACTTAGAACTTGAAGAAGCCACGATATCCTACAAGGAAGGAAATGAAAGGAAAAAAAATGACCATCAGTATCACAGAAGAAAAAATGAAGACTGAAGTGTAATCCTACATTGTATTAAAAAATGGATACAAGTAAAAAAATAATGTAGATGAGCCAATGATGAACAGTAAGTATATCATATTAAATTTTACTTGATTTTCAATAGATTCTTAAAAGATGAAGAACACGAAAACAAGTGGATCACAAATTACTACTACTGTACTAGTAGTAGTACTATACATAGTAGTATACGAAATCTATCATATTTATAGCCCAAAATACATAACTAGTACAAGTATATAATTAGGTGTGTCTCTCTCAAACTTCAACAAATAACATGTATTTGAATTTCTTACAAAATACTAAAATAGTCAAGCTTACCATAGTCAACAGTTCGCAAATTCGGTGTGGTACGGCATGCGTCTCTGGCGTGGGTAAGACCCAATGTTTACCAATAGTTGGAGGCACTCCTGCCCTGGGACTTCGGCCTTGAAAAAACAAGTCAAAACTTGAAAATAGCTGCTACACAAGATATATTTATCGGTAGAAATGTGTAATTGTTGTTTATACAGGATATAAACGGGGAAATATCGATAGAAATTACGAATATCCCGCATAATTGTCAGCGTACGTAATATGCAAATCACCCGCCCCCCTCCCACCCCGACTCCAGCCGCATGGGATCGAGCGACCGCTACGCACTCTCTGCAATCTTGTAATTCCTCAGCCGTAATCTCGCACCAAACCACACAAACTATACATCAAATTGTTCCTTAAAATGTATATTTTTAACATATCTAGTGCGTGGATTGCTAACTTTACGATTTGTATGAAATTTTTGCCGGTAAAAACTTCCTCACCTCGCCGTTTCACTTTGCAGTGGCCGAAAATCCTCCAGATTTTTCCAAGATGCTTCGGGAAATGTCGTCTAGCCGATGATACCCGAACAACTCCTTATATGGCCAGGGAACCCAAGCGGAAATGACCGAATAAGGCACGATACGAAACCCGAGCCGAGCCGAAATGCGTGCCCGCGCTCGGCGCTAGCGGAGATCGGGGCACTCGCCGCACACTTTATGGAATATCTCAGCGTCCTTATTATTTTATTGCAAGCCGTTTCAGATGCACTTTGACAACAAAATTCCCTTTATTTTGATGTTTAAATTGTGGATATTGGTCCAGGATTTCTTCAGATATCGCCTCAGAAAGTTGTTAGACCGGGTGTTCCCGGCGATTTCGCCGGGGGCGGGTCACGTGACTGAACCCCCTACAAGATAATACAGCAGAGGCCCAGCTACATATATGACCAAGATGCTGGCATAGCTCACAGGGAAACATGCATGTTCCTACGTAGCTGCCTAAGCCAGCTGAGTCCAGGCTTAACTATCGCCCGCAGTATCAGTATATCTCCACAGTGCTGAGATGCTTAACATACAACACGCTACACGAGACACAGATATACAGCCTGTAATGTACACACATATACTGATACTGTAGTACATGTACATGTATGTTGGGCCAGGGCTTAGCTGTGAATGCCAGTATCAGTATTTCTCCACAGGGCTGAGATGCCCTACATACAACAGGAAACACAGATATACAGCTTGCAGCGTACGAACATGTATGTATGTCACGAGTCCAAAGGTGGTACTGATACATGTATATCTACTGTAAGTCCAGGCTTAGCTGTGGATGTCAGTATCAATGAACTCCAAAGGCCGGAGATGTCCCGACATACAACTTGCTACATGTCCAGGAAACAGATATATAGCCTGTAGTGTACATAGGTATGTCACGAGTCTGTAGCTTGTAGTCGCTATTCCAAGATCAGGGTGTGCCAACTATCACTATCAGTGTTCTCGCCAGGCCTTTTCAGCATAGGGGCCCCCTATGCTGTGATTTGGACCCCCTATGCTGTGATCTGGACCCCTATGCTGTGTTTCAACCAGCATAGGGGTGTTTCTTTCTGGGACAAACCTTGTGACCCTTCATAAATCTTATAAAAAGTTCATATTTGGCTTTAGAATGAGGCTGTGACAGAGGAAAAACTCTACTTCACAAAATTTATCCCTCAAAATGCATGAAATAATGTCTCATTAGGTTATGAATTTACAAATTTTCCGGGAGAACATGCCGGACTCAATACTCTGGTCACTCCACGCGTGACTTGCACCGCGTTAAGTTGGCCTTCTGTACCTGACCCCTATGCTGTGAAAAAATCCTGGTGAGAACACTGACTATGCTATGGCTCTATCAACTCCATGGCCTGAAACATCTGAAGATGGTGGCCTTATGACAGAAGTCACTTTGGACTTGTTGTAAATACATGAAATTATGTCATAAATCACCAGGATGTAGTGTAACATGTCTGTGGCTCGATCCATGTGACATCATGTATTTCAGGTTTAGCTATGAATGTCAGTACCAGAGACACACAAACCCCACAAACCCCACCACAGCCTCCTTGCCTTATCAGTCCTAAGAACGTGCCTGACTTACAAAACTCATCCTGGTCATCCCAACGTTAAATTATTACCACGGTGACGACCTGTAGCGGTGGCGACCTGCGTCAGGTCCCGTTGCAACACGAGCGGTCGGACGTGAGCGCTGGACGGGATTCCAACACGCACGGAACTATTTCTAACAACGCTGTGACTTATGTGGAAGCCGTGTTCCAATTCCTGCGGTCGCGCCCCTTATTTACAGGGAGGCAGTGACAGAGACAGACGGACTGGGACTGGACCCTATAGGGGTGTCAGGAATGACATGAGAGCCTATAGGGCAGGAACTGACACTGGACCCTATAGGGGTGTCAGGAATGACATGAGAGCCTATAGGGCAGGAACTGACACTGGACCCTATACTGGCTATTGGGCAGGGATGTCAGGAATGTGTCCCCTGTGAGTGGGGCTGAGTGGCACATGCCACCCCAGGAGAGGAGGGCACAGTTCAGGCCACACCAACGGAACCTGTTGGTTCTGGTTCTAAACTGTGGTGCTGAACTGTCAGGTGAACATGGGGAAAGTCTGTACCTTGGTGCAGTTTAATTAGCGAAGATCTCTTCCCAGCCCTCAGTTTTCACGTCATCCTCCATCAGGAATTTTATGTATGACTATCAAAACCAAGAAAATAAATTGGTGTGGCCTTTATGGCCTGAATGTGAGAGGAGAGGGCCAAGAGGCAGAGACTGGCCCATAGCTGACATCACCCTAGGATTACTGCTAACCTACATCATAACATATGGCCAGACCAAGTCATTTCCGTGCTTCTCATAAATTTTAAGTTCGCAGCTAAAAAATTTGATACAATCAGTTTCAGGGAATATATTTGAATACAGCGAGATAAAAGCTTTCGTATCACCTTTCAGTTTCAGTTCCAGAATGTCTTCTCCCTGGATCTTTCCAGATTAGGTTTAGTTTTCCAAATCCGAGAACCAGCAAGCCAGCCTGGTGTGGCCGAGGCCTGGCCTGTAGCTGACATCACCGCTGACCTATATTCCCCAGCTCTGCATCAGGCAGGACAGGGCTGGTATTCGCAGGGAGGGATAAAAATTCCAGGGAATAAATACCTGCCCAGCGTCCATGACAGGAGAGCGGGCATCTCACCGGACTTGTGGCACGTTGGAAACCTCACTGCAACCAAGCGATGTGACAACGGATTCCATCGATAAAAAACAAAATTTCTGTGTTTTCTTGTCTTGCTTTTACTTTTTAGTTCTGCAGTGAACTTGTACATTTTGCACGACATTCCCATTTCAAAGTCACAGGTCACACAAATCTAGTTTAGTCCAGTGAGATAGCTGCTTCAGATTCCAGCCTAACTCACGCATGTCTGGGACAACTGGTTGCTGGTACTTTTTCTTGCCCTGGTAACTACTAAACTTTACCCATTGACCCGAGTTGACTCCATTGGTTTATTTCCATGAAGACAAAAAAAGGCACAGGATCCTGAAGGATAACCCTTTGTAATAGCCTTCGGCTAGTTGGGTAGCCCTGGCTGTACTTTTTAACAGTCAAATAAATAAATCAAATCAATCCTGAAGTGACCCCTACAAGATCCGTCAGACACATCCCTGATGACTTCTGCTACAGGCATGTCAGACTTGCCAGCCAGGAAATGGCTACAAACCGAGAGTCCCGTATGGAACGACCGGGATAGACTGGATGGGGTTGGTTCTGTCTGTGATTCCTGTTTATTTGAAGTGCTGCTACATGAACATGAGAACAAACCTTTTAAACTTGACCCAAACAAACAGCCAACTTGAACTAAAATAACATGAGGGTCGCAGACTATTCCATTCAGAGGGGGGACCATCAGATAAGATCTGTCCCCCCTCTTTGTGTAGTGGACCGTCCCAAGTTCAGTCCTTTTGAGCCATATTTTCTCAACACAGGAAGTTAGTGTAAACGTACTAGATAAACCCACCCCATATTAGAATGGAATGGTCCAACAGATAAGATCAGTCCCCCTCTATGTGCGATGGACCGTCCCAAGTTCGGCCCATTTGAGCCATATTTACTCAACACAGGAAGTTAATGTAAACTGGTATATAGACAAGCCTACGGTACCCATATTAGAATGGAATGGTCCATCAGATAACATCCGTCCCCCCATGTGTGTAGTGGACCGTTCCAAGTTCAGCCCATTTGAGCCATATTTACTCAACACAGGAAGTTAATGTAAACTGGTATATAGACAAGCCTACGGTACCCATATTAGAATGGAATGGTCCATCAGATAACATCAGTCCCCCCATGTGTGTAGTGGACCGTTCCAAGTTCAGCCCATTTGAGCCATATTTATTCAACACAGGAAGTTAATGTAAACTGGTATATAGACAAGCCTACGGTACCCATATTAGAATGGAATGGTCCATCAGATAACATCAGTCCCCCCATGTGTGTAGTGGACCGTTCCAAGTTCAGCCCATTTGAGCCATATTTACTCAACACAGGAAGTTAATGTAAACTGGTATATAGACAAGCCTACGGTACCCATATTAGAATGGAATGGTCCATCAGATAAGATCAGTCCCCCTCTATGTGCAATGGACCATCCCAAGTTCAGCCCATTTGAGCCATATTTACTCAACACAGGAAGTTAGTGTAAACTGGCCCCAGATAAGGCGGCTCTGATGTGTTGCAGGCTGCTTCAGGGCTGCTCAGATGGAGTTAGGGACAACTGGAACGTCTCACAGCAGCACAACCGAATTAACCCAGCTATAAATCAGCAGAACACACCAGACGTGTGCCTTACTGAAGGTCGGGCCAGAATGCCCCATTGTGCAAAACTGACTGTCGCATCTGACGTGTAAACTTGCTGGAAAAAACAAATTCTACATGGTGTGCACACACAGAGATGTCATTTCACGTTTCATTCATAAATATTGCTGAGAAAAGTTTTTTTTAAAAATGAAGCATTGCAGTTTGGACAGATGCCATATATTTACATGAATCTCTCACAAAACATCACCTGGCATAATAATCCGAGTCAGCTACCGAGTTTCAAATCTTTGTTTCCAACTGAAATATGACATCATCCTCATCAGAGGTGAATAGTTCACAGCCCAACATGCACCTGGGCATCACCTGTTGCGTCAGCTCAGCTGACCCCCATGTACCGACCTTGTGACAGAGGAACGGAATCTCACGTTTTTCCTCCTTTCCTCCAGAATTCCAGAGTTCTGAGAAACCGGAGCCAGTACTGCGAGGCGGCAGCTGCCGGGCCGGGCCAAGTCAGCTCCCGGTTTTCTGCAGGTTCATGTCAAATGCAGCAACACAAGATGGAAACAAAAGGCTGGGAGGAAAACTTGAGTGGAACTATCACTGCCTCAAACTCTTTGTAAGAAGGTACAAGCTTTTACCGATGAAACTGTTTTCATGCTGATTTTCCAGTTTTATTTTTCCAACTCCCAGAACCAACAGATGAACTTGTGGTGGCCCACAGGAAGTCGGGCTTGGCAGGAGCTGGGAATGTGGAGTCTCTCTCTGCTGCAGCTGATTGGCTGTGAGGCACTAACAACCTGGCGCGGAACGTGGCTGGCTCCCACCGGCGCCTGCCGAAACAACTTCAGGACAGGCTTCTTACTCCACTTCACTTCAAGGAGTCTTCTGACTTGTCTTTACGAAAGGAACAGGCCTCTTGTCTTATACGCAGTCTTGAAACTTGACCCCATCAGTAGGTCACTAAACTTGACCCTATCAGAAGGTCACAACGTGTCCAGTGTTTCAGTTACTGTTATGTTGGAAATGTGCCCCCCCCCCCGCCCTTCGAATGTACCCTCTTCTAATGAAGCCAGTATCTATCTGTCAGTGACCTTGTGCCCCCTCCCCCTACAGAAGTGGATATTCCGTGACCATGTGCCCCTTCCCCTCTACAGAAGCGAGATTCCATTCCTAATGTTGTTGTGGTGTACAACTGTGCCCCCCTCCCCTCTACAGAAGTGGAGATTCCGTGACCTTGTGCCCCCCTCCCCCTATAGAAGCGAGCTTCCGCTACCTTGTGCCCCCCCCCTACAGAAGCGAGATTCCGTTCCTAATGTTGTTGTACAACAGCAGATTACTCCGTGGACCATGTTTGGGGTTGGCTTAATGTGAGACTATTTCAAGCTGTGAATCGGCGGTTTCTAATCTGCTGCCGACTTCTGCTATGTAAACTGCAGATAGACACAACTTGAACTTGGCTGCACAGCCTGAACTTTGTGACTTTAGAATGCTGAGATGCAGGTACATGTGCACAGATGTATCAGCAGCATTGGGCCACACTAATCTACATTGCTTACACTCCAATCATAAGTAAATAATGCTGAAATAGAAAATGAACATGAAATTGAAAGCTTTTTTTCGGGGACACAGTTTCACAAGTGTCTGAATCAAGTTCTCCTCTCCTTGTGTTTTCATAGCCTCTTACTGCATTTTCACACAGAAAGTTTGGGGACTCGGTCTAGCCTCAGCATGGATGCTGAAAACTTACACAACCACCCAGGACCCCCCCCCCCCCCAAACCACCCAGGAACCCCCCCCCCCCCACAAAACCATCCAGGACCCCCCCAAAAAAAAACAGCCCTGGAGACTGAAAATTGGCCTGGTTTCTGGTATCCTGACAGAAATCTAGACTCTGAGATAAAATCTGTCAGACTGGGTTTCACATTGGGGGGTTTGATTCCCCCTGGTTTGTTTACATTTCAGCCTTCTTAGAGGTTAATGTTTGTAAATAAACAATTAAAAACAACACCTTTGGCAACAGGATTATGTATAAGGTGAGATGGTAAGAAAATATTTCTGCCTAATATCAAATATCTGTGTCATAGGAAGACTGTCAGCTCAAGTGTAACAAATTGAGGTACAGAAATATCTGGTACTACTTCAGTTTTCCTACCAGCCCTCAGTTTTCATCTTGACTTCCTGTTGAGTTTTTAGCATTTAATATCTCAGAAGTGGGAAAATAACCTGGCGTGGCCATAATTGTTGGGCTGAAGTTACACAAAGCTGCGTTTCCGGCCGCCCAAACGGACAACAGAAATCCAGTTTTTCCGGATTCCTGCGGGCCGTTTATCGGTGTAACCAGGGCTGCTGGCCCGCTGCAACAATACCCGTAATCTGGGGCACAATGGCCCATATTTATCATCTATTTGTAATGAGATACGCCAGGCTGTAACTCGACACCTGGACAGTGTCCGCTGACAGGAAAAATGGGGAGAAGATTGGAAGATGATCTGTCTACAGGGAACAGTCAAGGGGAAGACAATAAACCATTTTCTCTCCCCCCCCTCTCTCTCTAAGGAAGGGGGCATCAGTCTAGGGGTGTGTGTGCGGAGAGGAATTGGATTTGGAGGAGGGGTTGTTTCTGGATAAAACTAACACCAGTAACAGTAACAGATCTGTTGGCAAGCAAAATGCAAAAGACACAAGATGCAAGAGGGACACAAGTTCGATGTTTCACAACTTGTGCCAGAGACAGGTTCTAACAGAAATTCTGATAGTCACATTTCAAAACTACTGATCAAATGGGGTATGGGGTACTGACTGCTGTCCATCAACCTTGACCTTGGAACCCCCATGACCTTCAGCAGGGAGGGGCACCTTGGTGTTGGGAAGGACAAAGAAGCGGTGTCCCCAGAAGGCGGCTTACAGCTTGAGTAAAGCTGAAAGCCGCTACAATAGGACCCGGTCACACGTCACACTGCCGGCTGAGAATAGCTCCAGCTCCACATAACGTCATCCCCACATGGGGTCCTCTCCCGCTTTCACGCTGTTGCCATGGAAACCAGGGGTCCAACACAAGAGGCTGAAATTCTGGGCAGGTTTGTTTAAACCACACCGCCACCCACCGAGCCAGAATAGCCTCACTGCTGCTTGAAAGTTAGAAAAGTACATAGAGGCAGCCAGTCGTTCTGCTGTTAGTGTTGGTACGAGTGAACTAAACCACAGCCCGTCAAACCACCAGACTGCAGTACTACAGGTAGCTGCACAGGCTAACAGCTATAGATAGGGTCCTGCAGCTGTGGTTCTGAGGTTCATGGAGGACTGATACTGATTGACCTTCTTATCTGATGAATGAAACAGCAGAAAACAGAGCTGAAGTAGTCCCTGCCCTGCTGTCCTGATGGAGGCAAACTTGGTTACCATAGTGACCACAGAACCTGTGACCCTCTTCCTTCAGCAGGTGACAAACAGCTGAGATAAGAGACCTGATCTCTGACCTGTCTGACCACATGTGGTGCCAGGATGGACACCTGACCCCTGACCTTTCCAACCACATGTGGTGCGACGTACCCAAACTGTCAGGCTAATCAGGGCAGACAATTCACCAAACTTTTCTCATTCCCTATCACAGTTATCACAGCAGAGAGGACACAGATTAATGAAGAAAAGATAAGCTCCTTTATCAATAGCCTCCAGCTTCTTCTCCCTGCATCTGGCTGACTGATGTTCTCTTCCCTTTGTGGGCTCCTCAAGGTCATGGGGAGAGAAAGGGGAGGGGGGCAGAACAGCGTACCCGTGTGAGGTCAAACATCAAGGTCATGGGGAGAGAAAGGGGGAGGGGGTCAGCACAAAGTACCTGAGAAAGGTTTTACATCAAGCCTTCAAGGTCAGGGGAAAAGGAAGGGGGAGGGGGGCAGAACATCGTACCTGTGAAAGGTCACACAGCACCTGCTGTGGGATGATCCCTGATAATCCAGTAAACCCGCCGCTTCTGACATCATCCTCTCAACAACAAACACAGAAAACATGACAAAGTTCTGTTGATAAGCTGCTGATCTGCCTCCGGCTAAACCCACACCACACTCTGACCTAAGAATTTATTTTCTTCCCCAGAAGCTTGTTTTAGAGAGAAGCTGTTGTCAGAAATACCAAGTCTGTGGTTATCACTGGCGGCTCATGGAAATGTGAAAAATGGTTATCACTGGCGACTCATGGAAATGTGAAAAATGGTTATCACTGGCGACTCATGGAAATGTGAAAAATGGTTATCACTGGCGACTCATGGAAATGTGAAAAATGGTTATCACTGGCGACTCATGGAAATGTGAAAAATGGTTATCACTGGAGACTCATGGAAATGTGAAAAATGGTTGTCACTGGCGACTCATGGAAATGTGAAAAATGGTTATCACTGGCGACTCGTGGAAATGTGAAAAATGGCTATCACTGGCGACTTGTAGAAATGTGAAAAACGGACATTTTCGTCTCTGTCATCTGCCGTATGCCATCTTGTTATCTCATCCTGACATTTCTAACGATCCATTGTCTCAGATCCATTGTCTCATTAGCACGCTATCTTCACGTTGTTTCTGTCTCCACATCGCCTCATTAGCGCGCTATCTGTGCATTGTTTCCATCTCCAATTGTTTTCAGTCGTGCCATCTGCACATAGCCCGCATTCCGGCTGTCGTCTGGCCTGTTCGGGGCAGGGAACAGGAACCATCAACAGCGACCAGCACAGCACTCAGCCGCGCAGCATTGTTACCATTCCTGCTCCACACACCTGCTGCTGGGGTCTGGGCAGAAATCTGGCCGTTTGGCCAAACAATAGAAATCTGGGAAAATCTTACCATTACTGCAGAAATGTAGCAGTTTGGGTAATCTGGATGTTTTAGATGAAGTCAAGGATGTTTTAGTTTCAGGCAGAAATCTGGACGCACTTTCCTGAGTGACACGGATACAAACGTTCCTCAGTCTGAACTATGGTGAACTTTTCTGTCATTGCTTAGTCAGTACTTCTGGTTTGACAAGAGGTGTCCCATATATGTGGGGTGCTATATGATATTCATATTCCATACATGTACTGTGCTATATCCAAATACCATTCATGAAAGGGATTGTCCTATCCATATCATATATGGGGTGCCATATCCATATCCATACATAATGGGGTGTCAATTCCATATCCTACTTTGAGGCATTATATCAGTACCACACAAGTTAAGTGTTAAACCTATACCATATACCATGGTATGTGGAAAAATAAACGCACATCCATACGTGTCATTATATTTCATAAACAGGCAGGTGAGTTCCCCCCACCCCCCAACCCTGACACATCGCGTGCGCGCTCAGACTTTTCTCCCCGGTGCGTTGAGACCAAAATGTTTACCACAAACTTGCCGACCTGTCAGCCATGACCCTATGTATACCAACGGGGGAGGGCGTCGTTACCAAGCTGTGCAGCGCACCTGGTTAATTCCTCTGACTTTTCCTCCATTTGTTCCCAAAACTCATCTTCCAACGACACAAACTTATTTGTGGGTTTATTGTTGTAGAGGCTGGAGGGTGAAACTGAGTTTTATCTGGTTAATGAGGGTTATTTTGGGTGGTTGGGTAACGGCCAGTGATTACTAAACATCATCAGCCCGAGCCTTTGTTGGCAAAATGAGCCGGTCGGGACAGCCTTCCGCTGATATGAGCTGACGACCCGGGAGCCGCCGGTTCTACCGCTGGAAAACTCCCCGGCATTTCTTACATTACTCCGGGTTACAGACCTCAGGAACGCACAACAGGGGAGCTGCTAAAATGATGTATTATTGAGTGTAACTGCAACCTAAGACTTAGTCATGGGAATATGTGTTCTATTGATGTACAGTCAAACCTGTATAAGCGGTCACCTTTGCATAGCGGCCACCTGCCCATAGTGGTCACTTTTTGTCGGTCCCTTGGATTTTTCCCATTGACATAAGCATTAAGAATTAGGCTATAGCGGCCACCTGTCCAACGCGGTCGCGGCCAGACGATTTTCGGTCCCGCGAGTACAGTAACACTGCCGATAACGGTCCCGGCGCGCCGGTAGAAGCCGCATCGCCCCCGCACGCCGGGTTCAAAATCTTAATTTTTTCACGCAGTTATCAAATTTATGTGGCCTCAACTGGATAGGATCATAACAAAGAAAACCAGAATGTTATCTTTGTTAGAAATCCATGGTTTGACGCGAAGTCAAGTATAGTTTTCTTCACATGGCTTGCGTTTGTACATCGTGGTAAAATTGACCATTTCTGTGCATTTCGACTGGACAAATATTACGGCAGCCTTTTGGAAAATACAACCCACACATGTACCTGATGCGGCAAGTTCGTGAAATGTTTGAATGCCGGCCCAATTTCCGTTTTCACCGGGAATTTTTTCAAATTGTGCTCAAAACGTGTTTCGCGCAATTTTCAAAATGGCGCTGATACAAACTGGATAGGTAGCAGCATAAAGGTCAACGGATGACACCACTGTTACGGAGGTATAATATACTAAATTTATTTTGCTGCAAAGTATCACTGAGGATAATTACTAAACCAAAAGCTTCAAAATGAATGTGGATGATATTACTATGATGTAAAATTTGGGCTGTTGCAATTTTCTGAAAAGACAAAAAGCCCTCAAAAGAGCGACCTTCTTCTGAGTACCCTATTAGCATAATGGTAGATGCTGATCAACACAAGCCACAACAAGAGACTAAGGAAAATTGTCGCCACGATTTTATGTTTGAAAACGGTCGAAAACGAACAGTAAGTGACAACTGAGCAACATGTATTTTGTTCTTAACTAACTAGGAGTAAAAGAACAACAATCGAAGTTCTAAAATGTGCCTTACCTGTTTACATGTGTACTGTACGGTGTACTGTAAAGTAGAAGTACGGTGAATAAATGTATCTCAGTGGATACTGAAAACATGTGTCACTCGTGGTCAATTAATCGACATTTTCTCCATAGCGGCCACCTGTTCTTAGCGGCCAGTTTTGGCCAGTCCCTTGAGTGACCGCTATAGACAGGTTTGACTGTATCTCCTTTTGCCAGTTTATTTTAGTGACGCTGAAGAAGAGCAAATCTTTGAATATTATCCAGTTGTAGAGTTTGAGTTGTCTTTATATATTGTTCACCTGGATGTCTAACCTTCATAAACGTATTGATGCATTTGTTCACGGCATCTACCATCATCAATGCTTCCCGGGTTGTCCATTGCGTTGCATTGTTGCAATTTCAATGAAATAAATAATGAATAAAAACAAATGCATCTTTGGGCATAGGTGCACTGCTGCACTGAACCCAAACATCTCGGGCAAGTAGGATGTCACCAAAACCTAATTACAACCTTAGGAGCTGGAATCTGAACTTACATAACAAACTTCTAAATTCTAATCTAAGACAAGAAAGGTTTTATTTTTTCTAACACTAAGTGTTAAAAATACATTGATAATATAATGGTGTTAAAAATACATTGATAGATCTAGTATAATAGTGTTATAATGCAGGCAGGCCTGCACAGATATCCAGGTGCTCCCACAGAAGAAGATAAGGTGCACACTGACAGCTCCAACTTTGGGTGCCAACTGTGTTACATGTATCATATATACCCAGTACTTCAGAGGTCCTGTCTGTCCTCCACACTTTATTCTCCAACGCTTCTGACGTAACACCAACACAGCGTCTTAAACACCAACACAGCGTCTCAAACACCAACACAGCGTCTTAAACCCAAACACCCCAAGACTCTGCTAAGGATTCAGCCGCTCAGAGCTGCTCCTTGGACTAGAACCGGTCCTTGTTGTGTCAAGACTTGACCCGGCAGCTGTCTCCTGTCTTACAGACGTCTTACGGCCTCAGCGACACTTGGCTGCCTTCTCTGCCGACTGGTGACAGAAACCGAATCCGGCTGCAGTTGGTGTAAATTCTCTCCAGGAATGTGACTCGGGAATGAGTCAGGACAGCCCTGTTCATATCGCCTGTATCCAAGCCAGACCTCGGGGGCCCTGCGATACAGTAGAGTCCTGGGAACCTGGGGGGCCCTGCCAGGGACAGGGAAGGTGAAGTTTAAAGCCAGCGTAACGGAGGGAAGTCATGGCCGGGGTCCCGGGGGAGGGGGGTGACAGGTTCCTTCTGAACACAACAGGTCTCACAGGAACCTCCACAGCAGCCCGCAGCTTCAGGTTTCAGAACCAACCCTGGGAAAACTATTCTCCAAGCAGAGCCTTCGATCGCGAGTAGTTTTGTCCTCGAGGAGAGGGACGTTAGAAATCCTGGACAAAACTACCCCTCTCGATCAAAGGCTCTGCTTGGAGAATAGGGAAAACTGCTGCGGTGGAGTTGGTACAGAATGCACCAGATCTGACTCTCACGTCTGCTGGTGGGTTTACAGGAAAACACAACAGAACCTAGGAAACAAGTTTGCAGCTTTGGGGGAATGAATGTGGTCAGATTGACCTTTTCCTCTCTGGAGCTTTTCCTTTGTTCTCATCTTGTTTCTTGCCTGAATTAAGCTGAGGCAAAGTTGGTTCATCAGGAACATGTGCAGATTCCGGCGGCGCTGACGGGAATATGGGATCAGCAGCTTCAGGAGAAACTCTGGGAAAAACAAACCTTCCCAGAACCCCGCAGGAAGGAAGTGGTCTATCTGTGCTGCTCATTATCTAAATATTACAGTATCTCTACTGACTACCTCATTATAGAAGTATGTAACCACGGAAACCATCTCTACTGACTACCTCATTATAGAAGTATGTAACCACGGAAACCATCTCTACTGATTACCTCATTATAGAAGTATGTAACCACGGAAACCATCTCTACTGACTACCTCATTATAGAAGTATGTAACCACGGAAACCATCTCTACTGACTACCTCATTATAGAAGTATGTAACCACGGAAACCATCTCTACTGATTACCTCATTATAGAAGTATGTAACCACGGAAACCATCTCTACTGACTACCTCATTATAGAAGTATGTAACCACGGAAACCATCTCTACTGACTACCTCATTATAGAAGTATGTAACCACGGAAACCATCTCTACTGACTACCTCATTATAGAAGTATGTAACCACGGAAACCATCTCTACTGACTACCTCATTATAGAAGTATGTAACCACGGAAACCATCTCTACTGACTACCTCATTATAGAAGTATGTAACCACGGAAACCATCTCTACTAAATACATCATTATAGAAGTATGTAACCACGGAAACCATCTCTACTGATTACCTCATTATAGAAGTATGTAACCACGGAAACCATCTCTACTGACTACCTCATTATAGAAGTATGTAACCACGGAAACCATCTCTACTGACTACCTCATTATAGAAGTATGTAACCACGGAAACCATCTCTACTGATTACCTCATTATAGAAGTATGTAACCACGGAAACCATCTCTACTGATTACCTCATTATAGAATTATGTTACCATGGAAACCACTTCCCTTACAATCTCACCACTTCATTATATGGATTACCCATAATCCCATTTAAATGAATCCTTCCAGGAATGGCATGCTGGGATTGCGGCTGATCCACTGTCTAATCCACCCTGATCCATTGCCAGTCAATCGCAGATAAGCATAGAGACTGTAAGTGATTAGATAGGCACAAATCCTGAGCACAGGAGTAAGGCCACAAGTCCTGACCACAGGAGTAAGGCCACAAGTCCTGAGCACAGAAGTAAGGCCACAAGTCCTGAGCACAGGAGTAAGGCCACAAATCATGAGCACAGGAGTAAGGCCACAAGTCCTGAGCACAGGAGTAAGGCCACAAATCCTGACCACAGGAGTAAGGCCACAAGTCCTGAGCACAGAAGTAAGGCCACAAGTCCTGAGCACAGGAGTAAGGCCACAAATCCTGAGCACAGGAGTAAGGCCACAAGTCCTGAGCACAGAAGTAAGGCCACAAGTCCTGAGCACAGGAGTAAGGCCACAAGTCATGAGCACAGGAGTAAGGCCACAAATCATGAGTACAGGAGTAAGGCCACAAGTGCTGAGCACAGGAGTAAGGCCACAAGTCCTAAGCACAGGAGTAAGGCCACAAGTCCTGAGCACAGGAGTAAGGCCACAAGTCCTGAGCACAGGAGTAAGGCCACAAATCATGAGTACAGGAGTAAGGCCACAAGTGCTGAGCACAGGAGTAAGGCCACAAGTCCTGACCACAGGAGTAAGGCCACAAATCATGAGTACAGGAGTAAGGCCACAAGTGCTGAGCACAGGAGTAAGGCCACAAGTCCTAAGCACAGGAGTAAGGCCACAAGTCCTGACCACAGGAGTAAGGCCACAAATCATGAGTACAGGAGTAAGGCCACAAGTGCTGAGCACAGGAGTAAGGCCACAAGTCCTAAGCACAGGAGTAAGGCCACAAATCATGAGTACAGGAGTAAGGCCACAAGTGCTGAGCACAGGAGTAAGGCCACAAATCCTGACCACAGGAGTAAGGCCACAAGTCCTGAGCACAGGAGTAAGGCCACAAGTCCTGAGCACAGGAGTAAGGCCACAAGTCCTGAGCACAGGAGTAAGGCCACAAGTCCTGAGCACAGGAGTAAGGCCACAAATCATGAGTACAGGAGTAAGGCCACAAGTGCTGAGCACAGGAGTAAGGCCACAAGTCCTGAGCACAGGAGTAAGGCCACAAGTCCTGAGCACAGGAGTAAGGCCACAAGTCCTGAGCACAGGAGTAAGGCCACAAGTCCTGAGCACAGGAGTAAGGCCACAAATCATGAGTACAGGAGTAAGGCCACAAGTGCTGAGCACAGGAGTAAGGCCACAAGTCCTAAGCACAGGAGTAAGGCCACAAATCATGAGTACAGGAGTAAGGCCACAAGTGCTGAGCACAGGAGTAAGGCCACAAATCCTGACCACAGGAGTAAGGCCACAAGTCCTGAGCACAGGAGTAAGGCCACAAGTCCTGAGCACAGGAGTAAGGCCACAAGTCCTGAGCACAGGAGTAAGGCCACAAGTCCTGAGCACAGGAGTAAGGCCACAAATCCTGACCACAGGAGTAAGGCCACAAGTCCTGAGCACAGAAGTAAGGCCACAAGTCCTGAGCACAGGAGTAAGGCCACAAATCCTGACCACAGGAGTAAGGCCACAAGTCCTGAGCACAGAAGTAAGGCCACAAGTCCTGAGCACAGGAGTAAGGCCACAAGTCCTGAGCACAGGAGTAAGGCCACAAGTCCTGAGCACAGAAGTAAGGCCACAAGTCCTGAGCACAGGAGTAAGGCCACAAGTCCTGAGCACAGGAGTAAGGCCACAAATCATGAGTACAGGAGTAAGGCCACAAGTGCTGAGCACAGGAGTAAGGCCACAAGTCCTGACCACAGGAGTAAGGCCACAAATCATGAGTACAGGAGTAAGGCCACAAGTGCTGAGCACAGGAGTAAGGCCACAAGTCCTAAGCACAGGAGTAAGGCCACAAGTCCTGACCACAGGAGTAAGGCCACAAATCATGAGTACAGGAGTAAGGCCACAAGTGCTGAGCACAGGAGTAAGGCCACAAGTCCTAAGCACAGGAGTAAGGCCACAAATCATGAGTACAGGAGTAAGGCCACAAGTGCTGAGCACAGGAGTAAGGCCACAAATCCTGACCACAGGAGTAAGGCCACAAGTCCTGAGCACAGGAGTAAGGCCACAAGTCCTGAGCACAGGAGTAAGGCCACAAGTCCTGAGCACAGGAGTAAGGCCACAAGTCCTGAGCACAGGAGTAAGGCCACAAGTCCTGAGCACAGGAGTAAGGCCACAAGTCCTGAGCACAGGAGTAAGGCCACAAGTCCTGAGCACAGGAGTAAGGCCACAAATCCTGAGCACAGGAGTAAGGCCACAAGTCCTGAGCACAGAAGTAAGGCCACAAGTCCTGACCACAGGAGTAAGGCCACAAGTCCTGAGCACAGGAGTAAGGCCACAAATCCTGAGCACAGGAGTAAGGCCACAAATCCTGAGCACAGGAGTAAGGCCACAAGTCCTGAGCACAGGAGTAAGGCCACAAGTCCTGAGCACAGGAGTAAGGCCACAAGTCCTGAGCACAGGAGTAAGGCCACAAGTCCTGAGCACAGGAGTAAGGCCACAAGTCCTGACCACAGAAGTAAGGCCACAAGTCCTGACCACAGGAGTAAGGCCACAAGTCATGAGCACAGGAGTAAGGCCACAAATCCTGAGCACAGGAGTAAGGCCACAAATCCTGAGCACAGGAGTAAGGCCACAAGTCCTGAGCACAGAAGTAAGGCCACAAGTCCTGAGCACAGGAGTAAGGCCACAAGTCCTGAGCACAGAAGTAAGGCCACAAGTCCTGAGCACAGAAGTAAGGCCACAAATCCTGAGCACAGGAGTAAGGCCACAAGTCCTGAGCACAGAAGTAAGGCCACAAGTCCTGAGCACAGGAGTAAGGCCACAAGTCCTGAGCACAGGAGTAAGGCCACAAATCCTGAGCACAGGAGTAAGGCCACAAGTCCTGAGCACAGAAGTAAGGCCACAAGTCCTGACCACAGGAGTAAGGCCACAAGTCCTGAGCACAGGAGTGAAGCCACAAGTCCTGAACACAGGAGTAAGGCCACAAGTCCTGAGCACAGGAGTAAGGCCACAAGTCCTGAGCACAGGAGTAAGGCCACAAGTCCTGAGCACAGGAGTAAGGCCACAAATCCTGAGCACAGGAGTAAGGCCACAAGTCCTGACCACAGGAGTAAGGCCACAAGTCCTGAGCACAGGAGTGAAGCCACAAGTCCTGAACACAGGAGTAAGGCCACAAGTCCTGAGCACAGGAGTAAGGCCACAAGTCCTGAGCACAGGAGTGAAGCCACAAGTCCTGAGCACAGGAGTAAGGCCTCAAGTCCTGAGCACAGGAGTAAGGCCACAAGTCCTGACCACAAAACTAAACCACATAGTACTATTTAATAGGCAGAGAAGGCTTCCAAATTAACCAGCTTCGGAGCTGTCTGGACTCTGGAACCCCGATACTGGTCCTGTCTTATCTCACAGGAAATTCATTTACTTCAACTTCATCATGTTTGACCAAAATTCACAGACAAGCAGAAGATGGCTGTGTGTAAAAGTATTGAGAGATATGGGGTTTGTGCCTCCTTGCTGTAAGGGGGCAGGGTTAGGATTTTGCCCCCCTCCCGGGGCAGGGTTAGGATTTTGCCCCCCTCCCCCAAACACACAGCAGGGGACGGCAGGTTTAAGGGACGTTTGTGGATGTGTGAACTCATCACCTCAGGTGGAAAAGTCTCCACCCCAACAACAACACAACACAAAAGACACAATATTGCATCTTAATTCCTCCATTTAAACACACAATGGTCAATCATGGCCCCATTCTGCTGCCGGCTTGTGCAATTACCAACACTTTGTGTGCCAGGAAATATCCTTGTTCCACAGAAGGAGGTTCTAAAGACAAAGATTAAAAGATTAGACGTTGTTTGTCACACCTGCAGAGAGAACACCGTACAGGTGAGACATCTACGCACCTGTCCAGGTCAGGAACTCATTTCCGGAGGGAACAATAGAAGTAAGCCCAGGTAAGAACCGTTCTGGTGGAAGTAACTTTATGACAGGCAGGTCTCCCCTCATCCTTCAAATAAAGAACAAACAACACTCCCAGCCTATGGTTCTCCCATTGATTTGAGTTTCAGGACAACAACGGGAGCAAAACAGGATAGCAATAGAACAGGACAGCAATAAAACAACAACAGGACAGAATAGAACAACAACAGGACAGAATAGAACAACAACAGGACAGCAATAGAACAACAACAGGACAGAATAGAACAACAACAGGACAGCAATAGAACAACAACAGGACAGGTATAGGACAACAGTTTCTGACACCTGGGTCCAGCCACAGATGAACTGTGGTTGACAGAATGTGAGGAATTCCCTGCTGAGTTGTCAGGTTTGGAGCAGTCTTCACCAGCTGCAACTCTGCAAGGTGTCAGAATCTTGTGTGATTTAGAAAAACTTTCTGCAAAATACTCAAGCTGCTATCCCTGTCCTACAACACCTGCAGCTTTTATAAGTGTCAGAAGCATCTTGTTGATGTACATTTTTATGGAACATGATGTGAATTGGAGGCTTTGATTTTCTGATGACAAAAGCCATCTTTTGATCAACCTGTTTTAACAGAACATGACATCAGAATTATGATTTAGACAACTAGTAGCTACAATGCCCTGTTGCCATGGTAACTGCCTGGGGTGGTGGTGTCTCACCTGCGGTGGCCAGGTGTGCATGAGGTGATTAACAGCCGTGTTAATCAGGTGTAAGACCACCCACTGTGGCTGCAGGTAGGGCGCAGGTAAGGCAACAGGTAAGGGAACACGTAGGACCACAGGTAAGGGAACATGTAGGACCACAGGTAAAGCAACAGGTAGGGAGACAGCAGTCACAGGTAGGAGAACAGGTGGGGAAACACTGTAGAACTGCAGCCAGAGGTAGGACCACAGGTAGGCAAATACCAACCACAGGTAAGGCAACAGGTAGGAACCACTGACCACAGGTAAGGCAACAGGTAGGGAAATACAATGTACCAACCACAGGGAAGGCAACATGTAGGGATAGACTGGCTATAGGTAAGGCAACAGGTAGAAAAACAGCAGGCACAGGTAGGGCAACAGCTAAGTCAACAGGTAGGGTGACAGCAGTCACAAGTATAACCGTGAATGTTGCAAGTGTCAAAGGCTGACATAAAGCGGAGTTCTGCTCAGCCTTGACATTTTGAACAGTAACATAAACCAACCGGGATCGAGCTAACTGTACCAACGTGCAGCCGGGTTAGAGTAACCAGCTGACTGGAGCTAACTGTAACAACGTGTAGCCGGGTTAGAGTATCCAGTTGACTCATGTGTTTGTGTTGTAGAAACTCTGGACTCAGACAATTGTTTGTTTAATCTCCGTTTCCAAACAGCAGAAATCCCGGCCGACGTTTTCTCCCCACCTTCAGCCGGAGTCTGTCAGAATCCGCCCAGTTATTCCTGGGATTACCACTGGCAACAGGCGATGACAGATTCTCCCAACTAGCGCTGACACGTGTCCATACAGGAACCAGGGAGGGGACTGCCAAGCAGTGGGGAGAAGTGAGACAAGCTGGCTTCTACCTAGACTTTCATACAAAGCTGACTCAGTCATCAGAGACTGCCGGGAAAACACACACAAACTTCTGACAGTATCAACAACACTCAATAAGGCACTGACTTGACTTTACTCTTCCCCAATACACAAATGGACGCTGCTCTGAAGTCACAGAAAAAACCTTTCTTTACTTCTGATTCTCAGCGGAAGTTCTGACCCTGGATTGCTATACTGACTTATTAAAATGTCTCAGTGCACCTGCACACCTTCTTACACAATATAAACATGTACACAAACAACCTCACATAGCATAAATACACACAGTATCCTCAAATAGTATAAATAAAAGCAGGATACCCTCACATAATATGATACTATGTCTAACCACAATCTGTGCCCTACAAACTCCATCAGGCTGCCTGACACCACCACAGTTCAGACAGGTGCGCTCAGCCCGAGGCTGCTGCCAGTCTCAGCCTTATCTGTGACAGTGTGAGATAAGCAGTTATTACTTCCCCTGCTGTAATGCTGCCGCAGGAGTTAGTGTGTTTCTGGGACGGTTTAATCCGGACGTTTCTCCTGACATGTTTGGAAATATTTTCCCACACCTCGTTATAGTAAAAGCCTCGAACAGTGTGTCCGTCCGTGGGGGGTGCGGTGGGGCCGTGCAGGCTCCCCCTGGGCAGTTTACCCCACAGGCGCGCGGTGGGGCCGTGCAGGGTCCCCCCGGGCAGTTTACCCCACAGGACACAAACTAGGCCAAACAGCCGCCCTGGGAACCCTGAGAATTCCTCTGCACCCCGCGGCTGACCTTTGCCCTCGCCCCCATTATTAGTGTTGATGTCTCCGCGCATGGCTGACAATGGGAGGTGTCGGGTTGCGGTTATTAAGGTGCGCTGACACACCTGGCTTTTGTCCCTGCTCAAGAGCCCGGGAGTTCCGTTGCAGCGCGATAAAAGCCTGACGTGTTGCAAAAACTGTGGCGAGGGGTCGAGTTTCGCCGCACAAAGGCCTGTGGCAAAAACAGGGCGGCTTGTTACGCCTCCCTAACCCCCGATTGTAAACAGCCCACATTTCGCTACAGTCGGAACAGCTGACGTCACATTTCTGCCACAACTCGCCACATAACAACTTCTGCAACTCGCCACATAACAACTTCTGCAACCCTGAGTATTGGGGGGTTGGGGGGTGGGGCGGCTTTCCCTTGGGTGGGGAGCCTTCCCTTGGGTGGGGAGCAGGCTTAGACCCCCTCTCCAGCCCCAAAGCCCCCTGTCATCATCTGAAGTATAGCAGAAGACAAAGTGTTTTATTATAAGACAACCAGAACTAAGCTGAAGTCAAACATGGAGGACAGGTGGGGGAGATGTGCTCCACCTGGAGACTTCTCACATGCAGTCAGACACTCGGACTCCTTTTCATGCCTCACCCAGAAGGTTATGTTTGGTAGCGTTTGTATGTTTTCAACAGCATAACTCAAGAAGCTTTGGATCTGATAGGATGTTATGACATGTGGCAAGTGAGCAGGTATGGTTCTATCGAAGAAATTATTGGATTTTGGACCTCCTGTTGCCTTTCCTTGGAACTGCAGCAGAACTACTGGTTTTGATACACAAATATTCAAACATATCCCATTTCTCACTTTAATTCACAAGGACGGTGATGAACTTTCTTTATTTCGAAGCATCAGGCAACTTGAGCTACAGTTTTGCACTTTCTCACAACCTTTTCTTTAGGACGTCATTCATAAATTGAGTTTGTGTCACTGAACAGAACTGTGGTTTCCAAGGCCCCTGAGGTGTCAGGAGAACAATCAGATTTGCCTGTGGTTTCCCAAGGCCCCTGAGGTGCTCCAGGAACAATAGAACCGATTATCCTTTTCATTAAGGCTGCTCTGCTGCTAATCCGGCCTAAGCTGGGATCTTAGCTCAACATTCCTTCAGTAACAACCTTCCACCGCAGAACACAGCTGGGAATGATGGGAAATAAGCAAGGGAACATGGGAAGTCTCACCTTCATGAGATTTTTATTGGTGGAAATCCTGACCAAAACCAACACACCAACAGACTGCATGCAGGCCCCCCAGCCCCACTGAGAGTATCCCCCCAAGCAGGCCCCCAGCCTGCCTGACAGTATCCCCCATGCAGGCCCCCAGCCTGCCCAGACCAGGAGCGTCTGTGCCAGCGGACAGCTCAAGTTTCAGCAGGAGAAAATCGTCTGCTTTGAATCTAAAATTCAAATTTCACACCCAGACTGGAACTCAGGAGCTGCTAACCTATAACCTCTGTTTACATCAGTTACAGGACACATCTCGTCTGAAAAAGCAATTTTCTATGACGTCCATCAAGAAGTTCATAAACCACTAAAATTTCTGTTTAGAGTTTATGCTCAAGTCCACATAGGTGTCAGATCATGTGCCTGATAAGGTCACCAGGCTGCAAATTTCCATGGAAACGGCTCAGGTTCTAATCAGGCATGGAAAATTCTGTCTGAATCAACTGGACCACCTAGTAGTACTAGTAGAGTAGCAGGAGTGGTCCCCACTACAGCCATATATAACTGTATGTACAGTACCTACCTGGCAGTTATCAGTTAATGAGGTTTCAAAGTACTTCATACTTCTATATGTACCTATGATAAGCTGAAGTGGCCACCACTAACACTATGTACACACTAACGGCACTTATGATAACTCCCGCTGTATAAACAATTGAGCAAACACACCTTTCACAAGAAACAATCAAACACACACCACCAGGGCAAGGAATGGAACTCTTCAACGTCAAACAATATCTAACTAGACATTATGTTATGAATTGTATTTAATGTAGCTCCTGCTAGCCCAGGTTAAGCTGTGTTGTGTTGAGTTGTGTGTGTAACGCTGAAGGAAGTTTATATGCTCGGCTTGAAGTAGTCCAAGTAAAGTTTGGATAAGCTGACAGGTAGAAGTAGTAGTAGTATCCACAGGAAAGCCCCCATTCTGCCCACAATAGTCAACATACCCCTACAGAGGTGCCCCCCTCCCCTACCCACCACGGCTGCCCTACAGTTGGAGTAGTTTACTCTGCAAACACAGCCACAATCAGCACTCATGTACTGTTCAACCGACACAAAACCTTCTAACAAAGCCACAAAAATTTGCTGACTGCTACTTTCCCTCTCCAAACTGCCAGTCTGACATTTACAGGACAAAGCATTCTGTACCCAGCAGGCAAAGCTGCACTTTTAGTTTGAAAACTATCACTGTTTGTAAAGTGGAGTTATGATTTGACAGATTTATCTAGATCTATTCAAGCGATTTATCTGATGGTAGATTGTTAGATTGTCACTTGGATTGAGGTGAGGTGAGATTGTTAAACTGCTCAGTGATGAGGAATGGATTGGAGTGACATTTTAGTGGGCAGCACGCCCTTCAGAGAACAGCGACCTTCAGAGAACAGCCCCGAGTGACCTTCAGAGAACAGCCCCGAGCGACCTTACATCAGGCCTGACAGATCCTGCTCGGGAACAGCCCCGCCTGTCGCGCTGATGGATGGCAAGGTCAAGACAAGGTCACCGCTGCTGTCTGACATGTGACCCCGCCATACTCGTGCAGATTGTTCTGTACTCAATCCAAGTGCTGCACAGACCAGGCAGACATGGGAGCACAGGTGCTGCAGGACACAGGCTGGTCACATGTCCCTCACTACCCCCCATGCAGCCGGAATGGACTGGTCCAGACTCCCCCCCCCCACTCACACTCAGAATGGACTTGTCCAGACACACAACACACACATACAGAGCAGGCCTGATACAGAGAGAAGATGGTCCCCACGTTCCCCAGAGCTGCCCATGTACTCAGGGTTGTCTTTCTGCCTGCATCCACAGCTACCCACACAGATGAATCCCCCATGACTCCACAAAGTGGAGAAATTGAAAACAGAGTAAAGAAGAAAGAAGAAGAAAACTGTGACCCAGCTAGGGTAACACTTTGGGCCTTCCCAGCAGTGGCCATTATGTGCTGCTATGTTGCCAGTATGTTGCCAGTGACCATGATATGTAACAATGTAGCCAGAATGTAGCCAGTCCCTATGATATGCAACAATGTAGCCAACACAAATCCCTGCCCTGTGGGGCGCCCCTGGCCAGAGTTCTGTCCTGGCAGTGTCAAGTAGCAGGTCGTCCATCACACAGTTGTGCACTGTGTCCATCAGCCACACAGCAGCCACCCAGCAGCCATTCCTGCCCTTATTGTTGTGCCCCTGTCCTTATTGTGGTGCGGCCTGCCTGCCCTTTCTGGCCCTGGGTAAGTGGTATGGAATCCCCAGAAGGCTTGTTAGGTCTTATGGAGGGGTCGGGGTGTTGAAGGGTAGGGGAGCTACTGGTACCGTTTTGGTTGGTCCCTAAAACATACCTGGGGACCCCCCTGGTGCATTGTTGGTTGGTCCCTAAAACATACCTGGGGACCCCCCTGGTGCATTGTTGGTTGGTCCCTAAAACCTGCCTGTGGACCCCCTGGTGCATTGTTGGTTTGTCCCTAAAACCTGCCTGTGGACCCTCTGGTGCATTGTTGGTTGGTCCCTAAAACCTGCCTGTGGACCCTCTGGTGCATTGTTGGTTGGTCCCTAAAACCTGCCTGTGGACCCCCTGGTGCATTGTTGGTTGGTCCCTAAAACCTGCCTGTGGACCCCCTGGTGCATTGTTGGTTGGTCCCTAAAACCTGCCTGTGGACCCTCTGGTGCATTGTTGGTTGGTCCCTAAAACCTGCCTGTGGACCCCCTGGTGCATTGTTGGTTGGTCCCTAAAACCTGCCTGTGGACCCCCTGGTGCATTGTTGGTTGGTCCCTAAAACCTGCCTGTGGACCCCCTGGTGCATTGTTGGTTTGTCCCTAAAACCTGCCTGTGGACCCCCTGGTGCATTGTTGGTTTGTCCCTAAAACCTGCCTGTGGACCCTCTGGTGCATTGTTGGTTGGTCCCTAAAACCTGCCTGTGGACCCCCTGGTGCATTGTTGGTTTGTCCCTAAAACCTGCCTGTGGACCCCCTGGTGCATTGTTGGTTGGTCCCTAAAACCTGCCTGTGGACCTTCTGGTGCATTGTTGGTTGGTCCCTAGAGATATGCTGGCAGGAGCCTGGTTTGGGTTAGTGAGGATCAGTCTGGGATTAGCTGAGGCCTTCCTCATTTCACAGGTACAGAACCTGGCCAAAAACCCTCATCCTGGCCCCAAACTTCATCCTGGCACCACACATTCACAGGAAAGAACTGTTCAACAACAGCAGCACACCATCACAATCCCAACCAACACGCACAGAAGTGTCAAACAGATGACTCATCTGATGACATGTTTATTGACAGAGCCCTGAAGATGAAACATGGCCTGAGTGAGTCATGTCGCGAGAAGGCAAGAGCATTTTGTTCAGACCAGGTACACAGGACTGCTGACCAACAGGTGGGAGCCCAGTCTGACCTGATGTGGAGGAATTCGCCCCCCCTCCCCCCTAACCCACTGCGACCTTCTGATGCCCCCCACAGGGTAACTACAGGGTTGCACCAACATCAAAACAGACCATTTACATCACAAACGCACCACAGCCCAGTCCCTCTTCCTGCAAGCCCCTGTTGGAGTCTGTTCCAAGCACAACCTACCATTACAGGAGTGGGAGGGGGGCAGTGGAAGGTCAGAAGGGCGGGTAGAACATCTCAAGCCTGAATCATTTTCTGCAATAAGTTTTAAAAGTAATTTTGGGCATCAACGTTGCTAGTGAAGTAAGGGTTTGTATAGGTATGTTCTGCAAAGGTAGTTCAGAAGTACTCTGTAGGTTTCACTTGGATCAAGTTGCTGTGGTCTGTTCAGGAACAGGGACAGGTCACGACCTCTGTGACCTGGAACAGCAGGGTGACCTGGCAGCTCTTCCAACAGCTGGTGTCACTCCCTACTTGCCATCAGTCTGATTTGGGTGCAAAACTTGAACTGCTTGAAGTTTGTTTTCCTTCTCTGGGCTCAGTGGGTGTCTATGCAGCCATAAGTTCACATCTTTCCACTTTTGCAGACAGTACCCCCCTCCCCAGGATAACATTGGTCAGTCTCTCTCAACACTCCCAGCAACATTTCAATTCAAACATTTTTACTGGGGAAAACTCAAGCCTTCCTTCCATTTCCTGACCAGGTTCACTTCCCTTGACTCTGGGCGCGGCCGCCAGACAGACATGGCTTGGTATCATTACCCCCTCCCCTTCTACAAACTACAACAACATATTCTGAGTGACAAACAATCAACATATAAAAACAACATGCACCACCCTTTCTGCTGTCTACCACTGATATCATAGCAACCTGCCACTCAGTCTGAGAACTGTTTGACCTTGGGTTGTAGATCCACCATGTTTGACCTGTGACCTTGGCAGTTAGATCCAGACTTCCGTTCCTCAGACGAACTCAGACGAGCACGTCGCCTGTCTGCAGCAGGATCTGCCCAAAGCCCGGCTTATGGCACCAACAGCAAGGTCGCAGGAACATCCAGCAAGGTCGCAGGAAACAACAACGGCTTCTCAGCAGCTCTCATCTCAGGACAGACAAGTAGCTCCCTTATAACATATAGCCTGGAAATCAGCCAAGTTAGGATGCAAGCAAACCCCAACCAACGCAAACATCGTAAAAAATGCTGCCTATAGACACCCTCAGAGCCAGGCCACCAGCCAAGTTAGGACTCATAGAGAGCGCAGACAGCAGCTACATATCCTTCCACACAGAACCCGCAGGCCTGTAGCAGAGGATGATGGCTAAATGTGTGTTTGGGTCTGCAGCAGAGAACTATGTGCTTTGTGCGACCAGGTCAGATCTTTCCCACACAGTTGCCCCACCATGCGGTAGGTCCCCACTGGTGACATTAGCTTACTGCAAAAATAAGCAAGGGACCATCCAGACTTGACACACCTGGGTGGAGGAGGGGACCATCCAGATTTGAGAGAGGGGGGGATGACAAAGCGAGGAGAGGAACAGTTCTGATGTCGGCCATCACACAAAAACTCCTCATCACAGCTGGACAAGACAACAAAACTTGTCTGCAGCTCCCCCCCCCCACCCAGGAACAATGGACCATTCCAGGTTAGTTTGACTGTTAGGTGTGAAATCTGACAGAACAACAATGAGTTTCCTGTGGAGGATTTTCACAGTTTTGCTGTGGTTTTTGTCACCCTTCTAAGCAGGGGGTGGAGAAGTGTCACCTAGCTGTGTCTACTACAATAGAAGAGAGAGGACATTACAACTTTAATGACTTATTATTAACAATGATTCATTCTGATTAACCTGAAGTAGGGTTAACTACGTTTTCCAACACAAGACAAAAAAGTTATGAACTCACCCAAATCTGACACATACTGGTGCTAAATAAACAGTTGAAATTTGGGGATTTTTGATTTTTTCCTTCTGTTCAAAATTGGTCAAACCCTGCTTCATATTGTAATAGAACACAAGATGTCATATTTGTCAAACCTTTGCACCAGTTAAAATACAACTGTTGGCAGGCTTTTGTACAGCTGAGTTCTTCTCCAAGCAGACTAGATTTCCTCATCACTGACAAACATCGTGCAGGAAACCAGGAAGTCTGATTCACAGAGCAAATAACCTTTTCTACACTGTCATTCCAAACTACAACAACACCCATCCCTACTTAACAAAAATTTACAACACACATACCTACATAGCATTGCAGTGACAATACAAAACACATCAGTTCGCTGGGATTGTCAAACATGGGCCTGTTACCTGAAGTTAGTTACATTTACGAATCTCAACACTAACAACCGATCGTCCTGCACTGTTCCAATCCTCACACCAAACTGAGGAACAAGACAAACGTTACCGGGGCAACAACAAACGTTACCAGGACAACACGGCCCTGTTGGAGGTAGCCGGGCAGAGTTGACAGGTTTGTGGACACAGCAAATATTTGGGCCAGCAAACATCAGCTGTCTGTGTGGGCTGCAGTCTGACTGGGGGGAGGTATATACATACTCATACTAAGGTTTTCTTTTGTCAAAATTGGCCTTATTCAGGCTGTCCCAAGTCGTACAGAAAACCAAAAAGGTAAACTCTGTGAATATGCTGTTTACATGATGATGCAGCAGCACCTAAAACCTCCCCTCCCCTCACCCCTTTCCCCCTGACACGACAACCTCCCCCCTTTACCCGATACATCGGCTTTCCTTCTGTCCTATACAAGGGTGTAATCCGATCTGTCCTACTGGGGTGTCATCAGATATGGTTGGCAGGAACAATGGCACAGAGGGAGCCACTGACAGCACAGCACTTCCTACAACACCAGGGGTGTCCAACAGTTTTACTACAACACAAGGGGACCGTTCCATACAATACTAGGGGTGTCCAACAGTTTTACTATAACACTAGGGGACCGTCCATACAATACTAGGGGTGTCCAACAATAAAACAATAGGGGACAGACCGGGGAGGGTGTATAGAGGGCAGGAACACAGGAGGACACTTGTGCGTTGTGAGGATAGCTATTGCCTCTGTATCTGTTAGTCTTGTCAAACTCTAGTCGGATGTTGGTAGGTCTGTAAACTTTTTCTCTTTTACAGACTCAAAGCGACTCCCTGACCTTCCTGTTGGAAGTTGTTTCATGACCATTGTGCCAACAGATGCTTTGCCAGACAGCAACGAGTCTGGACAGAGAAGGTGTACAGGACTCTCCTGAACCATACAGACAGACAGCACCGGGGAGTGAGGAAAGGGACGGCCCTGCTGACCTGCCCGTCGGCTCAGAGCCCCTAGCCCGGCCGCGGCCTGTAATTGTGGCGGCTTTAGGGGTCGTGCAGCGCTATTCTGTCTTCTGCACAACAAAAGATATAATCACCCTGCACACCCTGTCATGCAAACAGGCTCGAGTCCCGCAGGGGGGACACAATCATACATACCCACACTGCCAGAGGGGGACACAATCATACATACCCTCACTCATAGGGAACATCCATTAATTACACATACCCACACTGCCAGGGGGGGACACAATCATCCATACCCACACTCATAGGGAACATCCATTAATTACACATACCCACACTGGACCAGGTTTGGGCGGGTTGGGTTCCATATTGTGCCTGTCCTTCCTGCCAGTCTGGACACAATTCTGGGGTTAGGAGCTGGGTGACCCTGGGGTTAGGGGCTGGGTGACCCTGGGGTTAGGGGCTGGGTGACCCTGGGGTTAGGGGCTGGGTAACCCTGGGGTTAGGGGCTGGGTGACCCTGGGGTTAGGGGCCAGGTGACCCTGGGGTTACGACGGGCTGGGTGACCCTGGAGTTAGGGGCTGGGTGACCCTGGGGTTAGGGGCTGGGTAACCCTGGGGTTAGGGGCTGGGTGAGCCTGGGGTTAGGGGCCAGGTGACCCTGGGGTTACGACGGGCTGGGTGACCCTGGAGTTAGGGGCTGGGTGACCCTGGGGTTAGGGGCTGGGTAACCCTGGAGTTAGGGGCCGGGTGACCCTGGGGTTAGGGGCTGGGTAACCCTGGGATTAGGGGCTGGGTGACCCTGGGGTTAGGGGCTGGGTGACCCTGGGGTTAGGGGCTGGGTGACCCTGGGGTTAGAGGCTGGGTGACCCTGGGGGTAAGGGGCTGGGTGACCCTGGGGTTAGGGGCTGGGTGACCCTGGGGTTAGGGACTGGGTGACCCTGGGGTTAGGGGCTGGGTGACCCTGGGGGTAAAGGGCTGGGTGACCCTGGGGTTAGGGGCTGGGTGACCCTGGGGTTAGGGGCTGGGTGAGCCTGGGGTTAGGGACTGGTGACCCTGGAGTTAGGGGCTGGGTAACCCTGGGGTTAGGGGCTGGGTGAGCCTGGGGTTAGGGGCTGGTGACCCTGGAGTTAGGGGCTGGGTAACCCTGGGGTTAGGGGCTGGGTAACCCTGGGGTTAGGGGCTGGGTAACCCTGGGGTTAGGGGCTGGGTAACCCTGGGGTTAGGGGCTGGGTAACCCTGGGGTTAGGGGCTGGGTGAGCCTGGGGTTAGGGGCTGGTGACCCTGGAGTTAGGGGCTGGGTGACCCTGGGGTTAGGGGCTGGGTAACCCTGGGGTTAGGGGCTGGGTAACCCTGGGGTTAGGGGCTGGGTAACCCTGGGGTTAGGGGCTGGGTAACCCTGGGGTAAGGGGCTGGGTAACCCTGGGGTTAGGGGCTGGGTGACCCTGGGGTTAGGGACTGGATTTTGGGCCTGTTCAGTAATGGTACAGGGGAAGGTTAAGACTTGGTGGGGTTGTTCAGTAATGGTGCAGGGGAAGGGAGACCCCAGGACTGTCAATCAGAAGCCATGTCAGCGAAGGTCAAGAGCAAGGTCACATCTGCTGTATGATACAGTGATCTAAGAAAACAGAGGAAAGCAGAGGTGAACAGTTCTGATATCTGCAATTCTTCCTAGACTTTGGGAACTGTTTTTTAAACTCTCCAGCCAACAAAAGTCTGTTCCTTGTTGATGTTTTATTTTAATTTTTTAATCTATTAATCTTAACTTAAGGGTATTCCCTTCAGTTAACTGAGTAACTGATTTCAAAGGGAGCCCTTACAAATCATAACAAATCAGCCTACAAAAAGGAAAACAACATAAATGTAAATCTTCATGTCTATCAAAGCTCCAACAAACCAAAAGCCTGTCCACTTCGCACTTGAAATGTCTGCCCACGTCGCACCTGACACGTCTGCGTGACTTTCTCCGAGTTTCCAAAACAGTTTTCTCCACACAAAGCACCGCCCGCGGAACAATGGGCCGACTGCGCTGACCTTTACACAAACATCCTGATGGTTCTGCAGGTCAACCTCAACTATAGGTACCTTCCCCTGCCACAACCATTCCCCCTGGGCTGTTCTGAAGTCTAACACACAGCAGGAATGTTCCTATCTCACTTCTCCCAGCCAGATTACTTCTATCTAATGCTCAGATCCACACAAACACGCTGCAGTAAGCCTGGCCAGCCATGGACGCAAACTGTCAGCACATGGACATGCACGATCACAACCAACGCTGATGCTGTAGCGTGTTTCTAGCGTTAGCACACACACTTAGATAGGCTGATGCTGTAGCGTGTTTCTAGCGTTAGCACACACACTTAGATAGGCTGCTGTTGTACAATGTTTCTAGCGTTAGCACACACACTTAGATAGGCTGATGCTGTAGCGTGTTTCTAGCGTTAGCACACACACTTAGATAGGCTGATGCTGTAGCGTGTTTCTAGCGTTAGCACACACACTTAGATAGGCTGATGCTGTAGCGTGTTTCTAGCGTTAGCACACACACTTAGATAGGCTGATGCTGTAGCGTGTTTCTAGCGTTAGCACACACACTTAGATAGGCTGCTGTTGTACAATGTTTCTAGCGTTAGCACACACACTTAGATAGGCTGATGCTGTAGCGTGTTTCTAGCGTTAGCACACACACTTAGATAGGCTGCTGTTGTACAATGTTTCTAGTGTTAGCACACACACTTAGATAGGCCGATGCTGTAGCGTGTTTCTAGCGTTAGCACACACACTTAGATAGGCTGATGCTGTAGCGTGTTTCTAGCGTTAGCACACACACTTAGATAGGCTGCTGTTGTACAATGTTTCTAGTGTTAGCCGCGTCCCATTAGGAGCAGGTTTTGTTACGACGGGAACAGAGGCGTGGGTTTGTGTGCCTGATGCTACGCGGCCGTGCAAACGTCCCGGCTCTACCCGAGAACGCTGACTCTCGCCCGGCCGCGGCCTGCTGTTAGCTTTAGTGTATCGTTTACTGTTGACCAGAGTTCTACTGTACCGTGCTGGGGCTACCGTAAACAGCCCAGAAGTGTGTGCATTTTGGGTGTGCTGTGCGCGTCAGAAGGACTCTCAGCGCACGAACCAACACCACAGGCCGTTTCCGAACCGAACCGTCACCTTTCACCTCCGAGAGGACTTTCCCAGAGGTTACACTTTCAGATTTGCGTAGGAAAGCCCTTGGCGTGAAAGAGCGCTGGCTGTTAGCGAAACCAGCCTCTCCAACCCGACACACCAACAAAGGGCAAAGCAAACAGCCCATTCTCCACGTCCAATTCAAAGGCTCTGGCCGTAACGTATACAACATATCGCATGTGAGCCGCGGGGAAAGGCTATACACACGGCAGCTATCGGTGACTGGGAACCTACTCTACACTCGGCCACAAACAACTGACTAGAGATCTGTATGAAATTTACGCAAACTTACCCAACACTGGGCCACAAACAACCCACCCTCTCTGTATCAAACTTACCCCAACTTTTCAACAAATCAGGACGCAAACTGTCGTACTGTTCAGCACTACTGCCCCCCCCCCGATTCGAGGGGGGACCCTGATTTTTTACCTGCTAGTTTGCAGACCTGCGCCTGCCCAGCTGAACATGCTGAGCTCACATGGCACTAAGCCCTGTTCAATGTTTACCCTGAATTTTGCTGTTTACCTGAATTTTACACTCAGTATTTACCTCAACCTTCAGACAGGGGCTCACACATAGGGAGATGGGCAAAACTGTTGTACACACGTTCTGTGTCATATTGTTGTTTATCATAAGAGCACTGCAGGGGGGGGGGGGGCACACACGTTATGGGAAGGGTGCGGGGTCTATTCCTACTTTCTTCAACTGTCCCAGTGGAGAAATTGTCGCGATGTTGCAGGAGTTCTTCCCGGCTGGGCCTGACAGAGCAAACGTGTACGTGCAAACCCGCCATGTTTGGGAAACCAACACATAAATTATGATTGCTGTTTTCTTGTCACTTCCGTCCCGCCCCTTTCCAAACAACAGGCGCCGCCAGGATTGTAGCCATTTCTGTAGCCAAACAGTAACAACTTACGGCAATCACTCAGCTACAATCACTCGGCGACATTTCGTGTCTGTTTGCTACATGCTTTAAGGTAGCAAATATCGGAATGTGGCAGACATGAGATTCACGTGCCTGAAATATTATAAGCAGATCGTGACTCCAGCGGACGTCAGAAGGGCTGAGTTTGATTGACAGAAGAAGCTGACGAGATTGGGTCTGGTCCTCCCGGCGATGTGCGGAAGTTTCTGGCTAAGCTCAACCGTGTCTAAGATATTCCTGCCGTTCGGGGGAGCAAAGTTGTGATTTCCTCAGGGGGCCGGGGGGAGTCAGGCGGGCGCGCCGTCCCGCACTGCCGGGGGTCCGGGGGGCAAACTGCCGGGATCGGGGCCGTGCAGACGGCCTGGCGGGCCCGATCTGTCCCCGGGAGGACCCACACCCTCTCCCCCCGCCCCAGAACCCCACACCGCCGCGCGGGGAGGGCGGGAGCCTCGGGAGGAGGCGATCCGCACCCCGCATGCAACAGTTGGCACCGCGGCGCCGCACTAACTTCGGGCCGCACCACAGACTGAGGGACTCGGGCTTACCTTGCGCTGTCCCCGACGCCCAAACCGCCGCCAGCACCGCTACCAGGAAGGCCGAGGGAGTGCCGAAGGATCCAGCCATGCCGTCCGGGCCTGTGGCGCGGAACTCTGAGGAAAAACGGGCCGAATTCCGCCCGGCCAGACCAGATACTCCAGCCGCAATCCGGACAAAAAGTTTGTGGCTTGTGGCCCAGCGGGATGCGCAGAACCGGCCTGAAACGGACCGTCCTGCGCAGGCACCCTGCTGCGTGCAGTGCTCAGACTGCCGGCTAGGGGGCGCTGCTAGCAGATGGCACTTTCACCGGAGTCTGATTTTTGTTATAGTCTATTCTATCAGATGATGCATGTTTATTGCATGTTCAACTTGACAACAATTGAAAGATATTATCCGCCAATGGCTTCTATGGTTACCACTACAATCCGTCATTCTACACCTGGTCTCTTCTCACATTTTAAAGCAGGAGTGGGAAACAATTCTACAAGTAGATCTATCATACAAGACGCATTCATTGGCACAATTTATCGCACATGTATATCCTGATTTAATCGCGCTCACAGCAGCCGCCCGTAACCGGTCAGCCCGCGGGGAGGGCCATTACAGCCCCGGACAGCTGGAGTTTGGGTTATACAGACTAATCAGATGTACAGTCAAACCTGCCTAGGCGACCACCTTTTCAACGCGACCACCTGGCCATGGCGACCGCTTTTTCTCGGTCCCGAAAATTTTCCCCATAGGCACAAGCATTAAGCTGCCTGCACAAGGCGACCATCTGTCCAACGCGACCGTGACCGCCACGAATTGGAACCGCACAGAGCACAATCCGGATCCCTGCCCATGGCGGCCGCCAAATTTTCAAGCGTGTGGTGACATCGGATCATTTTGCTGTCGGATTTCAAGGAAATGTTTTCAAGACTTTGAAGGACAAAAATATGGACAAATTTATATGGCATAGCAATGTTATAGCATCGATTCCTCCATTAAGTGTTTTAATAAAACGTTCCCCCTATCCCTATAAACATTGTAAAGACAAATGTTTGTGATGTTGTTGTGCCTATCGTAATCTTATACTAAGTTTACCGCAAACTCAGTTCGGTTTAAACTAAATTTTCAAAACGAATACGTAGTGCATGGCGTCAAAAAGTCAGATTTCACAGAAATAACTATCTATTTCTTGTATTTTTAACAAAAATGTGTCTGTGTCTTACTAAATTCCGCCGAAAAATGACTTCGCGGCGGGAAAAACATCGGGCGAGAAATGTTGTTCACTGGTCCCGACGCCATCTTGGACCAAGTTGGCGCGGCCCGGATTTGGCGTACCGCTGACCTTTCTAAAACACGATGCTTTTGTGTATGAACATTTACGAATGCTGTAGTTATTGATGAAAATCAATATTCTTATTTTCTTTTTATTTCCATGAATCTCACAAACCTTTATTGGACGCTGTGCGTTCTGCTGCACTCAGACTTACCTTTCGATGCGGTCGCACAGAGCTTGGTGGCGCGGCGCGACGAAATATTCACCTTGAAAATCACACTGTTCCGTTTTCATCTTTAGTTGTCAGATCGAAAACTTTTTGACCCTTTTATCCAGCGGTCGGCCCCCCAAAAAAGGCTGGGACCAGCAGGTGTTTTCTAGGGATTTGTCTTATAGGCCTTAAAACTTCGATGATGTGCGTGTGTGTGTGTACTATTTATGTAAGGTGTGAATGCGGGAGGGCGCTGCGAGATCATCGAGGCAACCATTGTTTTGTAGTCAAAATTATGACGAAAATTTGTACACGATGTAGCGGGGAAAATGTAATTTTTGTAGGATCTTTCTGTCAATGAGAATTGAACCTGGTCCCCACCAGTCATGCTGTCTCAATTCACATAATTTTCCATCCATTTACATACTGTATTTGAAAACCTCGACCTGGAAACATGTGAGTGGAATCCTCTTCATGGCGACCACCTGTCCATCGCGACCGTTTTCGCTCGGTCCGCCGGGTGGTCGCCTTGGGCAGGCATTCTATATACTGTATATACATATATGTACAGTGTATATATGAAAAGAAATTTTAAATTAGCGAATCCAGATAAACTGAACTGAGTATAAATGTTTTTCTTTCATTATCGTACAGTGCACAATCTTGCACCATGTGTCCGTCTTCCTCAATGCAGTTGGAGTAGTGCTGAGTACCGGTACTGAGTATCGGTACTGTACCTTAAAACTTGATTAGGTACAGGTCCAAAATACCGAATCATGAAGTACCGGTACTGTACCGATATAAATTTACACCAAGTATGTGCTTATTTTGTGACTGATCTCCTAACCTCATGGCCTCATGCAACACCAAACGTGACCAAAGTGACACCTTGGAACAGCGTTACTAATATGCAACAGATCATTCAGGCAGGTTGGGAGTTTTGATAGCAAGCTTAAAGGCCAAGGGAGTTTGGCGATAGGAAACCTAGTTATGTTCTTTGAATAAAGATACTGACAAGTTTATTCATGTTTCTGCCATAATTGAAGAAGTTCAGAAAAACACATGTTAATTTTTCAAAATTGTTCAGGTACTGAGGTACTAGGTCCAGACCTGTACCTAAACCTCTGTACCAGTACCTGTACCTGATGTTACGTTTAGGTATGCAGCACTAAGTAATTTGGAGTAGCAGACATATACCTAGTCTTTCATTACAGGAGTTTCTCGAGCTCTGCTCTAGTGGCAAGGTCACCGGCATTCCTTCTTCATAGACTTACAGAACTAAGGGGAAGTGTCTCAAGCAGAGATGCACTGTTCAAGCCTCATATTGCTGCACCATACATTAGTATTGGGGCAATGCGAGGGTCAACTACATAAGCTTGTGGTAGAGGGTATTGAGGAGTAGAGTTTTACCAGTGTTAGATCTGATACTCATTCATGTTTATTGCATGTTCATGCCCCTCCTTTGCAGTGTTTTCGTCATGCTATGTGGAAGCTATAGCCTGTTCTAAGTATAACACCTAAATAGTATTGGAAGGAGCCATTTCCATATTTTCGTAGAATAGCTGAAATCTTAAGTTTGATCAAATTTGTCCTTTCTTATTGTTTAGGTTTATTTGTCCACCTTTTACAGTAATGGTCACCTGAATTAAAGGACCTGAGTAGTAATGGTTTTATTGAGAACTTAAGATGATTTGTTGACAATATAACCATGTCACGGGCAACGTGGATACACCAGAACCACCAGAACCAAAGAGGCCTCAAGTTCCGCAGAATTAAGCTGGATCATCGACTTAAATTAGAGATTCTCAAGACACAACTCTGTCTGACAACAATGTCTTTGGGGAAATTTTCATTTAGGCTGTCGCTGGTTTTCCAGCTTTCTAAAGGATGCCTGGAGGGAGAGAGCAGCCCTAGTCCGGGCAAGCCGCTCGATATGATGATGATGAAAGGACTTATATACCTGGTCTGCATTTCGAGATGAGTTTGAATAGTACACCCTCATGCAAGCATCCCAACCAGAACCAGCACGTCTCCCTTGAATTGGTGGCACTGGAGAAGATGGGTGCCCAGCCCCAAAGTGCGTGGGTCTCAGATTCGCAACCTGTCATCCACCCTAAACAAATCCACGCGAAGGCCACCGTGTCAACCCTCCTCACTCAGGTGTAGGGACTGACACGGTCATCATACTCGAATATCTTTATCTGTTCCTGTACTAAGACAGGTTTGAAATCAAAGTGAATCATTAATTTCTTCTTCTGTAGTATATTTCAGCATCCAGATAGATGTTCAAGATGGTTTTAAGATTTTGCTTTCTACAGGAAAAGTTGCTGTTCAAAACTGATTTGACTTTTACAGCTAGCTCACTCTGTGGTGAACCTTTCCTTCTTACCATACCAAGAATTTGTTAACAGATATATAATGAAGGCTTGATGCAGAGTAGAGTGTATTGATGCACACCTGAATGTATTGAACAGAAAGCTTTGAAACTGGAGTTTACATCACATGCATTTTTAATGTGAACCGCAGGAGGTCAGTACTGCATGGTGTTAGGCCAAGCCAAGTCACGGTCTAGCAGCGACCTCAAACGACGCACAAGCAAAACGCAGGGTCTAACGTCGCAACGCGTGGAAGATACTTACTTGTCAGCAAGCTCATGACTAGATGGCCACCCCGCACATGTTACCACCGCGAATTTCTGGCAAAATTATGGTATAAATGAGTGAGTTTGGAATGATGCTAGCGTGTGTTGAAGATTCCCGCCAAAAGTAGACCACTCACTAGCGGCCTCCAGCGATTTAGTTGCAAACTGCAAGAACAAGCTGGCGAACGAAGCCCCCCTCCCCACCTGTTGTCACGGCAACGCCGTTGATGTAAAGAGAATATCAGAGGATTGCCCATTTTACAAGTTTCACAACTTTCCGTGCGAGTTCTTTACTGACAATCTGAAGGTCAACGTATCGCTTTTGAAAAAATATAATTTTAGCGCCCAAATTCTCCAACAATGCTTCAGGCGCAACGTCATCGACCTTGCCGCGAACAGCCCCCCTCCCCCTGCCTGTGTAATATATGCCACTAACTTGTAAATGTAGCCCACGGCTTGGTTAGACAGGCACCTCAGAATATTTTTCCCTTTCCTTATAATTTTTCCAGCCGCTGAGGGTGACTGGCAATCCCCTGAAATTAAAGATAACACATATTATAGAGGATAACTGCGTATGTTGAACTGGTGACGTCATATCAGCGGCCTCTAGCGACTTATTACCAAAGTTCAGCATCAGACCTGGAACAAACGCACTAGAGGTCGTTGACCTTGCTCGAACCGCCCCCCTCCCCACAAAAATCTATTTATGTCTTCATAGTCACACAAATAGCCCATAACACACAACAACAGCCTCTGGAGTTTAATTTACTTTCCTGTTAAGTTTCACAACTATTTTGGAGGTCAGGTTATTCCGTAAAATGACAGATAACCCATATTTCATGTACAGACTGCGTGTGTTGAAGATTCCCGCCAAAAGTAGACCACACACTAGCGGCCTCCAGCGATATAGTTGCAAACTGCAAGAACAAGCTGGCGAACGAAGCCCCCCTCCCTACCTGTTGTCACGGCAACGCCGTTGATGTAAAGAGAATATCAGAGGATTGTCCATTTTCTAAGTTTCACAACTTTCCGTGCAAGTTCTTTACTGGCAATCTGAAGGTCAACGTATTGCTTTTGAAAAAATATAATTTTTAGCGCCCAAATTCTCCCACAATGCTTTAGGTGCAACGTCATCGACCTTGCCGCGAACAGCCCCCCTCCCCCTGCCGGTGTAATATATGCCATTAACTTGTAAATGTAGCCCACGGCTTGGTTAGAAAGGCACCTCAGAATGTTTTTTGCCTTTCCTTATAACTTTTCCAGCCGTTGTGGGTGACTGGCAATCCCCTGAAATTAAAGATAACACATATTATAGAGGATAACTGCGTATGTTGAACTGGTGACGTCATATCAGCGGCCTCTAGCGATTTATTACCAAAGTTCAGCATCAGACCTGGAACAAACACACTAGAGGTCGTTGACCTTGCTCGAACGCCCCCCCTCCCCACAAAAATCTATTTACGTCTTCATAGTCACACAAATAGCCCATAACACACAACAACAGATACCCTGGAGTTTAATTTACTTTCCTGTTAAGTTTCACAACTATTTTGGAGGTCAGTTTGTTCCGTAAAATAGCAGATAACCCGTATTTCATGTATAGACTGTGTGTGTTGAAGATTCCCGCCAAAAGTGGACCACACACTAGCGGCCTCCAGCGATTTAGTTTCAAACTGCAAGAACAAGCTGGCGAACGAAGCCCCCCTCCCACCAGCTGTTGTCACGACACGACAACGCCGTTGATGTAAGGACAATATTACAGGATTGTCCATTTTCTAAGTTTCACAACTTTCCGTGCGAGTTCTATATTGGCAATCTGAAGGTTCACGTATCGCTTTTTGATAAAATATAATATTTAGCGCCCAAATTCTCCCACAATGCTTCAGACAAAAATGTCAGTGACCTTGCGCGCGGACAGCCCCCCCTCCCCCCTGCCTGTGTAATGTCATTATCTCGCAAATGTAGCCCACAACACACTGACAGACATCCTGGAGTTTAGTTTACATTCCTGTTAAGTTTTACAACTATTTTCAAGGTCATGTTATTCCGTAAAATGGCAAATAAACCATATTTCATGTACAAACTGCGTGTGTTGAAGATTTCTGCCAAAAGTAGACTACGCACTAGCGACCTCTAGCGATTTAGTTTTAAACTGCCGTGTCAAACTTGCGGTGTGCCATGTAGTAAATTCATCACCATTTTGTCGATTTACAGCAATATAAATTTCTGTTTGGAATGTCTATTCTTCTAGTCTTCGAGAATGACCACGTCTTTACACAGGACGGCTATATATGAACTCCACTTACAATACATGCATCTGCTTTCATGAGCAAAAGAGATAACTGTACAGCAGTGACCTCTAGCGATGTGTCTTTCAGGTGCACCTTTAGGCATTTTGACCTTTTCGACTTGTATGTATGGATCTACCACATGGCTCACTCTCCTCAAATCTTCCAGATCAATGTGCATGACTGAATACCTCCAACCCCATCCAACCAAAAACCAACAGCCATACAGTGAACGGTTTTTGGAACCTTTACTTTCTGGAACCTTTATATATCTTATACAACCGAAGAGTCACATATCAACACAAAGCTACTCTGTGTATCAATTTACAAAATATACATCTTTTGACAGAACAGTGGTGTCAGCAGCAAAAATGTCAAGTACAAGACGTCTAATTTTCTTACACTGTTTGCATGTACATCTTCTGCAAAATTCATTCTCATCTATACAGTGTTGAAAAATGAAGATCATCACACAAGTTATATCTGCCATACATTCAGCATTTCTGCCTCATGTTACTTTGGTCAGGGGGAAATTCAATTTACAGGAATATAATGTATTTGAACTGCCAGTTCCTTCCTCAATACCATTATCCAACCTGTAGTTTTCCTTTCTACAAGGTGAGAAATCAGTTCCGCTAGTCTGGCGACAAATGCAAGAGGTATGAGATGGTGCATTTCTCCCCCATGAAGCAAATTTCCTCCAGGGAAGATGCAGAAGTTTGAGATGGCGCATTACTGATTTCCTTGAGATAAGCTGCAGAAGTTTGAGACTGTACTGATTTCGTTGAGGAAAGCTGCATAAGTTAGTGTCACTCCCCGCTGCCCTTCTTCTTGCCTGCCTTGCCCGTGCTCTGCAGCTGGGAGGCCATGGTGGCCTGGATAATGTCCCTCAGGGCGCCGCCCTGAAATAAACAACACATTTTATCAAACTAATCAACTCACAGTGGATCAATGAAAAAAAGTTCCCTTCAGTAACCTGCATTTGTGCATGGCATTAGTGTAAATTATCATAGATATCCTTTTCTCAACACATCTTCTGACTTGGCTGTTACAGCACATCTTGGTCTGAGCAAGGAGGCTTTTCCTTGGTCTGAGATAAAATTTCAAAACACAATGCAGTTCTGATGTGCTGACCTGGTTGTCGGGCGTCGGCTGCATGCACTTCAGCTTATAGACAGTGACTTGTCCATCACTGGCACCTACCAATACGCACTGCAGGGGGGTACAGAAAAAGTTAAATGCTGTTCCATTCCACAGTGTGTGTGGTACATATTTCAGAGGTCAGAGTGAGAATCGTTTGTTTGTTTGTTTGTCTGTGGTACTTACATCGGAATTGAGAGTGAAGGAGATGCAGGACAGCTTGATGCCGGGGTTCGGCACGTTCACGATGATGGGATCCAACCTGCGGCAATCAGACAGACAGACAGACAGGGTTAGTACTTATTACACAGGTGGCACAATTCTGTACCTTCCGGTACCACAGAGCCATGATTTACAGGTCTTTTTCACACAAGGCTGCTGATAGGGTCAAAGACCCCGCCTGTAGCTGCCTTTATTCTTACTTCAAGACTCCTAGAAAAAGCTAAGAAGCTCACGTGCTGACGGACAGGTCCCAGATCTCCACGGCTCCTTCGTTGACGCAGCCGAACACAGTGGATGATGAGGGCGACCAGCACACATCGTACACCGAGCGCTGCGGGTGGGGACAAAGTGCAACATGGCGATTTCTTCACTTACTGGTAATATGACAGCAACAGTTTGTCATGTGGAGAATGGAAGGAATAGGTCTTATACAATTTACAGTTATCATTTTGTTTTAGGATTGAAGAAATCCAAAAAAAATGATGGCTGAAACTTTCTGAGGTTATTGGCTTCTCACCGTGGAGGAGAAGAAGTTAATGGCTGGTGATGTCATGTCATGTGACCAGAGTCGGACGCTCCAATCGGCGCTGCAGCTCAGGAAGATGTCGGGCGCAAACGGCGACCACGTGATCTTGTAGACTGGACCCTAAACGGAACAGGACAGAAACAGGACAGAATCAGCCGTGCACAAACAGCAATCAATCATGATGATCTTGTAGAGTTAAATAAATAAACAGGACAGCAACAGGACATAAGCAGGACAGAAACAGCCCTTACCATGTGCCCTGCATATGAGTCCAGGTACTGCCCTTACCGTGTGCCCTGCATATGAGTCCAGGTACTGCCCTTACCGTGTGCCCTGCATATGAGTCCAGGTACTGCCCTTACCGTGTGCCCTGCATATGAGTCCAGGTACTGCCCTTACCGTGTGCCCTGCATATGAGTCCAGGTACTGCCCTTATCGTGTGCCCTGCATATGAGTCCAGGTACTGCCCTTACCGTGTGCCCTGCATATGAGTCCAGGTACTGCCCTTACCGTGTGCCCTGCATATGAGTCCAGGTACTGCCCTTACCGTGTGCCCTGCATAGGAGTCCAGGTACTGCCCTTACCGTGTGCCCTGCATAGGAGTCCAGGTACTGCCCTTACCGTGTGCCCTGCATATGAGTGCAGGTACTGCCCTTACCGTGTGCCCTGCATATGAGTCCAGGTACTGCTCGTTGTAGGAACAGGAACACTTGTGGATGTGGCCCTCCTCCGTCCCTGCCAGGTAGCTGCACACAGGAAGTAATGGGGCATTATGGGTAGGTTGAACATGGTAGCATTGTGGGTAGGTTATGTAGGAATGTTTCCATGGAAACACAAGACCCCATTCCTTATTCCAAACTACTCAGAGCAAAAGGACAAAGTGTGCAGGCTTGGGACTCACATGTTGGGGTCCTTGGCACTGAAGTCGAAGCAGAGTCCGGGGGCGAATCTGAAGATGAGACCTTCGCTCTTCTTGCTTCCTTCCTTTCCCTTCCCCGCTCCCGTCTGCTTCACAGCCGTGCGCTTAAGCTTCATCAGGTCTGAAATACAGCAGGGAGCCTTCAGTAGTCTTACAGGAAGGAGCCTTCAGGAGTCTTAAGGAACACAGAAAGGAGCCTTCAGTAGTCTAACAGGAAGGAGCCTTCAGCAGTATTGAAGGAAGGAGTCATTAGCAGTCATCAGAGACGCAGAAAAGATAACAATTCATCAAGCACAGCTGCTGTACCTGAAGCCTCCAGTCCCTTCCGGATGGACCACTGCACGACCCTGCCGTCAGCCGACACCGACACCAGAACCTCGCCGCGCTCATCGCCATGGGCACCGCGGTCTCGCTCCACCCACTTGAGCTGCCACACCGGCGCCGAGTGTTTCCCTGCGTTCTCACTACAGACAGACAGACACGTTACACACAGCACATATAGGTAAGTGTATGTAAGTATGTATGTTCACTATGCTGTTAAAACACAAGAGGACTAGGGGTAAAGTGTACTTCACCGCAGGGGGGGGGGACACAACTTCATGAGCAAAGTATTAGAAAAGCTACTAATGAAAAAAGGCAAAAACAATAAATGAAACCTGACCTAGTCTACATCATACCGGGGGTGCAGAGGGCAGAAAAGAACCTACCTGTTTTTGACGTGGTCCTGTCCGGACTGACTGCGGAAAGCAGGAGAAAGCAGGGGAGAGTCATTAATGCATGCAGCTGGCAGGGAAGCAGGGGAGAGTCATTAATGCATGCAGATTGATGGCAAGCTGAGGACGAGTGTGCAGCTCATGTGAACATACTTACAAGCTGTCTAGCACAGGTGAGGACATGTGAGGACAGGTGAGGCAAGCTTACAAGCTGTCTAGCACAGGTGAGGACAGGTGAGGACAGGTGAGGCAAGCTTACAAGCTGTCTAGTACAGGTGAGCACAGGTGAAGCAAACTTACAAGTCGCCCAGCGCTGGTGAGGAAAGGTGAGGCCATGAGCATGAGTACAGGTGAGAAAGGTGAGACAAACTTACAAGCTGTCCAGCACAGGTGAGCACAGGTGAGAAAGGTGAGACAAACTTACAAGCTGTCCAGCACAGGTGAGTCCTCCTGGCTCCTCACATTGTAGATGGCAACAGTTCCGTCGTACAGCCCCACCTAGCAGACATGGGAGGAACTGCAGGTTCACACTTGCTTTGATTCAAACAACTGGGAATTTCATGTTTCCTTCAACAGGAAGTGCCATTAATTTGGGACTGTTGACTTCTCGTCAGATTACACCAGTGCACTTTGGTTGAATTTCAAGGTGCAAGTTTCCCAGGATTGAGCTGATATTCCTGAGTGCACAAATTGTTCCACTAGAAGCACCAAATCTACTCACGGCCAGCAGACTGGGGTTCTGGTAGGAGAAGTCCATGCTGACCACCCCCGAGGCACAGTGGTACACTCTCTCTGGGTACTGAAACAGCAACATCAGCAGGAAACATTTAGCAGCAAGTAGGGAGGCACTAGGAACCTGTTTCTTCACTTAACATTTAGCAGCAAGTAGGGAGGCACTAGGAACCTGTTTCTTCACTTAACATTCAGCAGCAAGTAGGGAGGCACTAGGAACCTGTTTCTTCACTTAACATTCAGCAGCAAGTAGGGAGGCACTAGGAACCTGTTTCTTCACTTAACATTTAGCAGCAAGTAGGGAGGCACTAGGAACCTGTTTCTTCACTTAACATTTAGCAGCAAGTAGGGAGGCACAAGGAACCTGTTTCTTCACTTAACATTCAGCAGCAAGTAGGGAGGCACTAGGAACCTGTTTCCTCACTTAAATGGTGAAAATTAGTATAATATAGCTTCTATAAGGAATGTTAACTCAGACGGGATATAAAGCCCCAGGTCCCGTGTTACACCTTGAGCATGTTTATATGAGAACCCACAAAACTTATCACTAAGAGTAAGTGGAGAAATAAACCTACCAGTCGGGTCTGGTAATTATCATGCAACAAAAACACTGGAACTGCAGACGCCTCCTTTACTCATACAAACAACAACACTACAACTGCAGATACGAGTCCTTTACTCATACAAACAACAACACTACAACTGTAGATACGAGTCCTTTACTCATACAAACAACAACACTACAACTGCAGACGCCTCCTTTACTCATACAAACAAAAACACTACAACTGCAGATACGAGTCCTTTACTCATACAAACAACAACACTACAACTGCAGACAGTTTCCTTTACTCATACTGGGAAACTTAGCTTACAAGCGGTCTCACATTGGGGTTCATACTGCGCATTGGTATAATCATTGTGTACATGGTCTCACCTTGGGGTTCTTGAGAGACCAGCAGCAGGCCAGCCCGCCTTTCTGGTCGTTGAACCCAAACTGGCCGTAACCCACGGCGATCAGGTCCTGGTTGCAAATATAAAAAAACAATGAGATTCTGCTGAACATCCTCTCACTTTAAAGACTGTGAGATTATACTGAACATTCCTCCCACTTTAAAGACTGTGAGATTATACTGAACATTCCTCTCACTTTAAAGACTGTGAGATTATGCTGAACATTCCTCCCACTTTAAAGACTGTGAGATTATGCTGAACATTCCTCTCACTTTAAAGACTGTGAGATTATGCTGAGCATCCCTCTCACTTTAAAGACTGTGAGATTATGCTGAACATTCCTCTCACTTTAAAGACTGTGAGATTATGCTGAACATTCCTCTCACTTTAAAGACTGTGAGATTATGCTGAACATTCCTCTCACTTTAAAGACTGTGAGATTATGCTGAACATTCCTCTCACTTTAAAGACTGTGAGATTATGCTGAACATTCCTCTCACTTTAAAGACTGTGAGATTATGCTGAACATTCCTCTCACTTTAAAGACTGTGAGATTATGCTGAACATTCCTCTCACTTTAAAGACTGTGAGATTATGCTGAACATTCCTCTCACTTTAAAGACTGTGAGATTATGCTGAACATTCCTCTCACTTTAAAGACTGTGAGATTATGCTGAACATTCCTCTCACTTTAAAGACTGTGAGATTATGCTGCATGCTCTTCTTCCTTAACTACTGTCTTTTTCCTCTTAGCATTTCTATAACAATAAATATTTAAAAAAAAACATTCAAGGTAGGGTACAGTTAGGTTAGTCCACTGACCAGGACATACATGTTCTATTGCACCTACTGGGTTTCTATGTTTGTCTGTTTGTTTGTTTGCTGACCGGGTTAGCCTTGTTCCAGGACAGGCAGCTGACGTTCCTGCCGTCCGTCAGCTCGCAGTGGTAGATCCAGAGCCGCTCCAGGTTGGGGCCCATCTGTGTGATGGACATGGAGCCGGCCGTGGGAGGGGGCTCGTCCGGAACCTCACGGTCCACGTCTGGGGGGTGGGGGGTGTACAGAACAGCATCAGCATCAGCACTAAACATCACAATCACTTACCATCATCACACATCATCATCACCATGACTAATCATCACAATCATCATCCAACGGGGCAGGAAGACACACTGGACTGTCTAGACAACAGTCAGCACATTACTGTTGCCATGAATCCCAGAACAGAACATTAAGTTAAAACAAAGAGCATGTTCATGACCTGACTTTGTCTATGGTGTGGTTACTTACAGTAGAGTTTTATATATCAATGAGAGACAGTTTTGCTGACCTGTGAGTTTGTACTGCTCTGCAAATTTGGCCATAGTCTAGTTACAGCAAGGTTTTAGAAGCAGTTTCATCAGTTTGTACTGACCTGTGGGTTTGTACTGACCTGTGGGTTTGTACTGACCTGTGGGTTTGTACTGACCTGTGGGTTTGTACTGACCTGTGGGTTTGTACTGACCTGTGGGTTTGTACTGACCTGTGAGTTTGTACTGACCTGTGGGTTTGTTCTGACCTGTGGGTTTGTACTGACCTGTGGGTTTGTACTGACCTGTGGGTTTGTACTGACCTGTGGGTTTGTACTGACCTGTGAGTTCGTCCATGCCTCTGTAGGCTATGAGTTTGTACTGACCTGTGGGTTTGTACTGACCTGTGGGTTTGTACTGACCTGTGAGTTCGTCCATGCCTCTGTAGGCTGTGAGTTTGTACTGACCTGTGGGTTTGTACTGACCTGTGGGTTTGTACTGACCTGTGGGTTTGTAATGACCTGTGGGTTTGTACTGACCTGTGGGTTTGTACTGACCTGTGAGTTCGTCCATGCCTCTGTAGGCTATGAGTTTGTACTGACCTGTGGGTTTGTACTGACCTGTGGGTTTGTACTGACCTGTGAGTTCGTCCATGCCTCTGTAGGCTGTGAGTTTGTACTGACCTGTGGGTTTGTACTGACCTGTGAGCTCGTCCATGCCTCTGTAGGCTGTGAGTTTGTACTGACCTGTGGGTTTGTACTGACCTGTGGGTTTGTACTGACCTGTGGGTTTGTACTGACCAGTGGGTTTGTACTGACCTGTGGGTTTGTACTGACCTGTGAGTTTGTACTGACCTGTGGGTTTGCACTGACCTGTGGGTTTGTACTGACCTGTGGGTTTGTACTGACCTGTGGGTTTGTACTGACCTGTGGGTTTGTACTGACCTGTGGGTTTGTACTGACCTGTGAGTTTGTACTGACCTGTGGGTTTGCACTGACCTGTGGGTTTGTACTGACCTGTGGGTTAGTACTGACCTGTGGGTTTGTACTGACCTGTGAGCTCGTCCATGCCTCTGTACGCTGCCTGTTTGGGCTGGAAGATGTTCTGCACCACGACCCTCTCCATGACAAACAAGTCGTGCTGCAGGCTCTCCGTCTGAAGCACAAGGCCAGCGGATTTACAAAAACACAGAATCAGCACAAAACAAGGAATGCCTACAAACAGCACAAAATCAGCACAAGAAAAACATGGCATGCATAAAAGCATCACTGCCCCAAGGTCCCCCTACACGACCTTGAGGAGCCTGACCTTGAGGAGGGGATGGTCGGCATCATCGATGACGCCATCAACGGTTCCGTCCTTCTCTGGCAGCGCTGGCGGCGCGGGCGTCTCCGCAATCTCGAACTGCGACACCTGCATGCTGGACCCCATCAGGCTGGCACGGCTCTCTGGAACATTACAGGTCATGTGAGCTGGGAATCAGGTGGTGGTTGGCTAGTGGTCCCATGGTTTATCGGAACATGGTTGGATAAATTTCATAGGTCACATTCTCACGATAAAACTTACCCCTCCCACTGTGCCCCGACAAAGCCGACCCTTATAAAACTCACCCCTCCCACTTTGCCCTGACAGAGCCGACCCTTGCCGCATCGACCCCTCCACAGAAGTCTCCTCCAGGTCGGCCTTCTTGCTGGTGGGTCGGCTGATCAGGTCCTGGTCCGCATCCGCCTCTCCCGACTTCTCTGCAGGGGAGGGGCAGAGGAGAGAGTTACGGCATCAAACCTTCACATTGATACACAAACAGGGTCCAGGAATTTCACATGCGGAAGTTGTGCAACAAAAGATCATTTTTTACTTTGTTATTTTCAACTTGGAAACTCTTACCCTTGTCTTTAGCTGCCAGGTCCTGATAAGTGTCATGCATGTCCCACTCGGAGGCATTGATGCCCGTGTCCTGAAACAGAACAAACAACAGTACAGGAACAGTGCATTCAAGTGTAGGACTCTATAGTACATAGACGTAATCTCGAACGCGATTCTATAGTACGTACTACTAGACGTTATCTGGTACCGGCTGTTTGAACATATAACAGCCAATCCGGTTCTCTCGTTTGATAAAGCTCAGTTGTTTGCGAGTGGTCCTGTTAGTTGTTGTCTCCTACTTCCCATACAAGAATAGCATGCAAATAATTCAACAACAGCACACAAACCATACCGAGGCATGGACGCCTGTGTCCTGTACAATATTACCTGCACTGCCTGCACAGACAGGTGTAGTTACAGCAGTGAAAGTTACTTACAGCAGTGAAAGTTACTTACAGCAGTGAAAGTTACTTACAGCAGTGAAAGTTACTTACAGCAGTGAAAGTTACTTACGATCAGCTCCACTTTCTCCGCCTGCACCTCCTTGTTCTTTGGCGCATCGTTGAAGGTCTGCATGCCCCTCTCCATGTACCGGTCGTTCCCCACACGGTTCTTACACAGCTGGGGAACATATCAAATTACATCAGCTGGGGAACATATCAAATATCAGCTGGGAAACATCAAATATCAGCTGGGGAACATATCAAATATCAGCTGGGAAACATATCAAATATCAGCTGGGAAAAATATCAAATAATATCAGCTGGGGAACATATATCAAATATCAGCTGGGAAACATATGAAATAACATCAGCTTGGAAATATATCAAATAACATGTGTGATGCCAGATCTAAGAGTTGTGATCCCAGATCTAAGAGTTGTGATCCCAGATCTAAGAGTTGTGATCCCAGATCTAAGAGTTGTGATGCCAGATCTAAGAGTTGTGATCCCTGATCTAAGAGTTGTGATCCCAGATCTAAGAGTTGTGATGCCAGATCTAAGAGATCTCACCTCCTTGTACTTCTCATTCCTGGCCCGGATCCCGTCGGCGTTCTCGCTGTCGTTGGCTACGCACGTCCCGACCAGATCCAGGATCCAGATCGTGTCGCTCTCCGTCAGCCGGATCGGCACTGAGAGATCCAGATCTGCCTCCGTCAGAACCTCCTTCACTTCCTCACGCCGCGTCTTCACACCTTCACAAACAAACAAACTTATCCTCCCTCAGAACCTCTCACTTCCTCACGCCGCGTCTTCACACCTTCACAAACAAACAAACTTATCCTCCCTCAGAACCTCTCACTTCCTCACGCCGCGTCTTCACACCTTCACAAACAAACAAACTTATCCTCCCTCAGAACCTCTCACTTCCTCACGCCGCATCTTCACACCTTCACAAACAAACAAACTTATTCTCTGTGAGTAGCTAAAATATTTAATTCTTAACTCTTTACGTGTAGTTAACCCCTTAGCAAAGTTTGCTACGTTATTGTTCTCCGGCTGTTTTCCGGCCCGGGGTCAAGGTCGTGACCTACTGGACAGCCCAGGGGCAAGGTCATGACTTACTGGACAGCCCAGGGGCAAGGTCGTGGGATCCCGCCTCCGAGATCTCGTCACCGAAGGACTGGTCTGTTGCTGTGGACTGTCCGGAGATCCGAGAGACGCTGCCCATCACCGACCTGAGGGGAGAAATGATATGAAAGCTAATGTATTGCCAGTTCTTGCCCGTGGAACTGTGACTGACGTTGTAACATACTCTGATTACTCAATAATAATAGCGTTGGCAATATCTACATGGCAATATCTACACAAGCTGGGTTTGACTTCTTTGTTGGAGGCAGTGGAAGACGAAGAGCCCCACTTGTTTTAGAATGATAAGGGTTACATGAAAATAACAACTTGAAGGTCATTATTAAAACTGCATACACCATCATGTCTCCGTGATGAATACATTTACTACAAACTGGTTGGAAAGGTGTGAAAATGGGGTCATGACGGTACCAATACACCAAATCTTGATTTTCTGAAGCATTTCAAGATTGGGGAAAGGAGCTGTTCGGATTCGGCCGCAATCTGTAGTTTCCAACTGTTATATTTAAGTTATTATTTGATACTGACCTGGAGAAAGGAGCGCCGAACACGCTGGCCGTTCCTGTGCCAGTCTGGTAGATGGAAGCCTGCGACATGAAGTCAGTGGGCTGAACAAACAAACAAGCAAGAAATCTAAGAGGCTAGTCAGGGAAGAAACTTTTAATTAATCAGGTCAGGGATGAAAGCTATTGTAACAAGATTTCTAATTGGACTGACTGGGATGTAAACTACTGAGAGAAGATTTGTTTGGCTGGACAGAGACAAAACTACTGTAACAAGATCTCTGATTGGCTGGACAGGGTTGTAACTACTGTACTAGTACTGTAACAAATCTGATTGGCTGGACAGGGTTGTAACTACTGTACTGTAACAAGATTTCTGATTGGCCAGACTGGGATGTTAACTACTGTGAGAAGATCTCTGATTGGCCGGACTGGGATACTAAGTTCAGAATCTGTAGAATATTTCTGATTGGCCGGACTAGAATGTAACCAACTGCAACAAGATTTCTGATAGGCCCTAGCTGTAACAAAGCTGATAGGACCGTCACCCCAGCTGTAACAAATTAAGCTGTTGTAAGAAGCCCTCTGATAGGACCCAGCTGTAACAAAGCTGTTGTAAGAAGCCCTCTGATAGGACCCCAGCTGTAACAAATTAAGCTGTTGTAAGAAGCCCTCTGATAGGACCCCAGCTGTAACAAATTAAGCTGTTGTAAGAAGCCCTCTGATAGGACCGTCACCCCAGCTGTAACAAATTAAGCTGTTGTAAGAAGCCCTCTGATAGGACCCAGCTGTAACAAAGCTGTTGTAAGAAGCCCTCTGATAGGACCCCGCCCTACTCACAGTTCCCACAGATGATGAGTCGGTGCCGCCCTGCCCGAACAGCTTGCTCTGCGTGTGATGCGGCGCGTTCGGGTCCACGGCCAGCAGCGGCTGGGGCGTCACGTCGTTCCCCGCGTCATCAAGGACAACCACATTTGGCCCCTTGTTGCGCTGCGTCACCCCACCCTTCCCATCATCCAACACCACGCTCTTCTTGCTGCTTGACCCCGCGACCTGGCTGCGCGTGGAGCCCACCATCATGGAGCTCTTGGTGTGCTGGAACGTGCTGCGGAGCATGCTCTTCTGGGGAGCACCCCTAACAAACAAACAAATAAACACAGAAATAAACACACATGGTCACAACATCATGGAGCTCTTGGTGTGCTCATCTGACATCCCTGAGCTGGAATAATGAACTGTTGAATGGATGTATTCCGACTCACTTACTGTGATGTATAAGCTAAACTCACTGGGCATTAGTGTGGAGGATATATAGCAACATGGTCCAACAGTTTCTGATCTTGGTCTGCAGTCCTGTTGTCGCTGCACTGAAACTTAAAGTGCTCAGGTCCACACGGCTGGCTTACTGAGACACATGACTGCCTAAAACTCTGCCAAGGTGTACATGTCATCCTCATGTACAGTGTCACAAGTATTACAACAGAGCCGCAAAAGCAAACAAACAAACAAACGGGGCTATGATTGGCTGACACCTATCTTGTCAACACTTTTTCAACCTTCAGCCTGCGTGTAAGAGTATAGTAGAGTAGAGTCTTCGGTCAGGTAGGATTTACATCCAGTAATTATAAGGTAGCTGTTTGGCACCGAATTTGTATTGGTTACGGGGTGAAGGTTAAAACTATTGACAGGTACGTGGCTATAATTATTTAGCCTGGAATCCAGACCTATTATAACTCCCGAGTCTCTCTCCGCAAATATTTGCTATTTGCGGAGAGAGACTCGGGAGCTATAATAGGTCTGGATTCCAGGCTAATAATTATTTTTGTCATATCTATAATAAGTAGAAAACTTTTAGTTTTACAAGAGAGACAGAGAGTTTAGTCCTTGAGGCACGGTCTTGGTTAACAAATGACAACTTGCGAAAAACAGAAACATGGACTTTGGCCAAAACTAAGGCCTGCACATAAAGAAAACCACAGTGTGACTTACGCCCACTTCGGTAAGCTACGTACAATTGTTCCTCACGATGCCCCCCTCCCCCATACGTGCCACTACACTACTAGGAACAGGCGTTCGATCCAGATCCAAGAAAGTGAAAACGAGTAAAACTCGGCCTTTCCGCACCCTGCCATGCTGGGCGCCTTACTCCTTCCCTTGGCTGACGCTGACATGCTGGAAAACTCTGGAAATGGCCACAGAAGTCTCCCCAAAATCGCTCAAAAGTCCAGAAAGCTAATGTTGATGTTGCTATGAGCACCCGCATAAATTAACTGCTGGGGTCAATAGTTAGGCAGGTAAACTAAGCTCTCATTGGTCAGTTCAATCTACCGATGTCAATTGGGTTTCTTGCTGTTGTGATAGAACAGTGCAACTTTTTACAGTGAACGTTTTACATTTTGCTATGCAAACTATTTAGAGCCAAACAGAAGCAGATAAGAAGAAAAGTTGTATTTCATATAGTCGGTGGAAGACACCAAAAATTCAGCACACCGAGAAGCCATCCAATCACAGCAGGCGTAACAACCTGATAAACATGTAAATAACATCCGGGTCATCTTTGCTATCCCATAATATTATTCAACATGGCGGAGGTATAGTCTGAAATTTTCCATTTTGACGAAATTTTGTGGAAATTTTGACATTTTTGTGCAAATTTGCGGGTATTTTTGAGCCTGTATGGATTTGTGGGTGGTAATATTGGGCAATCTGTCGTTCTAAGGGCGGGAAGGCGCCGATGACGCTTGTAGTTCGCGTCCGACATGTCCGGCGTTTCCACTTTCGCCCGCCTCGTATTTTGAACTTTTCTTTGACATTTCCGTTGTTTCCCCGTTCGATGCGGCCTTTCCCCCACTTTGATTAACAGCTGATGTGTTGTTTTTGTTTTCCAGACCGTTCCGGGGGATTCGAGTCCAGGTAAGAATTTTTTGTGTGGGATTTACTCACTTTTCGTCAATATGCAAATAAGGTGAGGACCCCGGTTCCTTCCTTAGTCGTCAAAAAGCTGATTTGTTCAGGAAGTAAGGTTTTTGGAGGGAACTGCGGGCTAGAGATCGCGCGTGGGCCGACTATCGCCAGTTTTCCGTGCTGTTGTTGTCTTGGTTGTTGGTTATTTTTAGGAAATGTCCGCTTTCGTGAATTGTATCACTAATTAATTATTCATGAGCGCTGTCCGCAGTGGTCTATCCTTATTCGGGACCTCTGGCAAACCAACATTTCGTGCGCGCGTCAACTCACTTCTAGCGAAGACTTTAACCACCAACCGCGCCTTATTAGAGAGAAGAGCTTTGCTGTGCTTTCTTGCAGTTTGGCGTTATTGGAACGGATGTTTCTCGGAAAAAGAAAGGTGTGCAGTGACCGTATGTTATGTACGGAAACGTTGCTCTCTCTATACATAAAATATATATGTACTCACAGGTAGGAATTTTGACAGTGTCAGCAAGTAACTCGTTTTTTTTTCTCAAATTGGTGTTCAAGATTAGATTTGGGTTTATATCATAATAACCTTTAAGGAAGAAATAAATGTTGATGGATGTTCTTGTACGAAGTCACGGGAGTAGTTTTGATTCCAGTAGGTTAGTGGTTCCTGCTTTCTCTAATTTTAACTTGCCTTTAATGACACAATTTAGTTCGATGATTGCATTTACAAACTACAGGTATCCACTCCTAACCCTCAGTCTTACTGTGGTTTAGCCATTGCTGGCAGATGTGTTTGTAAACCCCTTTTTTTGGGGGGAACCAAACTATGTCATAAAAAAATAATTATCAGATGTAATAGAACTACCTGCCAAATACTCTGAAGGCAGTTAGACAGCACAGGTCGGTAATAGTTATTGAAAATTTGTGGTTCACAATTCAGGGCTCGAAATTCATTTTTGGGTCAACTTGCACTCTTACAGATGAAAGAGAAATTACTTGCACAGGTCCAGACCTTACCCTGTCAGCAGTGGTAACACCATATCATAGATCCAGACCTTACCCTGTCAGCAGTGGTAACACCATATCATAGATCCAGACCTTACCCTGTCAGCAGTGGTAACACCATATCATAGATCCAGACCTTACCCTGTCAGCAGTGGTAACACCATATCATAGATCCAGACCTTACCCTGTCAGCAGTGGTAACACCATATCATAGATCCAGACCTTACCCTGTCAGCAGTGGTAACACTATATCATAGAACATATGTTTGGAGCTGTGCACCTTATTTTTGACTATGGGTGCACCAGTGCACTTAGATATTTTTGTACTCTATGTGTAAAGGTTCTCTTGTACACTAGCAAACAGAATATTTTTGAAATGTAAGTATCAGAAAAAGCAATATAACCTTTTGTTGTACTTTATTTGATGTATGATGCTTGGTTGAAATTTGAAATCTGGATAGAATTGCATCTATTGAAGTTATAAGAGAGGCAGAAGCATCAAAACTTATGTTTTGTTGACATTCAACTTTATTCTATGTGGTGCACCCACATTTTTTTCTGTGCACCTAATTTTTTTGGTTGGGTGCACCTATTTCAAAAAAAGAATTTTGAGCCCTGACTGTAATGTGTAATTTGAGCACCGACTCTTCATTTGAAGTCAAAATTTATGTGAGTAAAAAGGGAAAAATTTCTACAGGTTGAACTTGCACCAGTGCACCAGCGCAAATTTGCTCATGCAATTGGTATTTCAGGCCCTGCAATTCTAATTGTAAGTTCCAATAGAAGTGGTTTCATGACAATGGCTGTATACTTGTAAGCAATTATGTATAGCCTGGGTGCCATCCTATTTCTACCGGGGCTCCTACACTCGCTACCCTAAAAAAGGGTAGCGAGTGTAGGAGCCCCAGTAGAAATAGGATGGCACCCAGGCTAATAATGTAGCCTGTAATTCGCATAATATTAAGTTGGAAAGTACATTCTAGATCATAAAGCCAGTTTCAGAAATGGCTTGAAATATGTTTTTCTGCGTAGTTGTGCCTGTAAATTTACCATAGAGAACCACTAAGTTGCTTTGCCTTTCAGTCCGTCAGCAGGGCTGGAAATACTGGTGCATGTGCACCTTTGTGCACCTAAATTTGGAACTGTGCACATAGTTTTTGTACTGTGGGTGCACCAGTGCACCTAGATATTTTTTTAAGCTAAAGGTACTATTGTATTCTAGTATGTAAATATTCTTCAAATTTAAGTATCAGAAAAAGAAACAAAACCTTTGTTATACTTCTTAAAAATTTTGAAGTAAGCAATAGAATAACAGATTCCAGTATAAATGAGGCACTAGGGCTGGTAACTATGTTTTGCCGACATTCTATTGTGCACCCAAAGTTTCTCTTCTGTGCACCTAATTTTTTAAGTTAGGTGCACCATTCCCAAATATGCATTTTGAGCCCTGGTCAGAAAACTATATGTTTGAAAATGTTGAAGTGTTCCTTATTTAGTATTACAAATTTAGATTTTAAAGATTTTTGTCTTATTATTTGTTGCACAAAGGCTCAAGATTATACCAGAGGTCCCTTCAGGGATGTGGGTCACATTTCATTTTTTTGTTGAAAATGTATTTCTGTAAGCTTAAAATTACAGATTGAACAATGAAAATTAATAACATGAGCTTCCAAACACTGAGTGGGACAGGTGGAAATTAAAAAGCTTGAGACAGCCCTGGCAAACAGACTCTGTAATGTGTGATTTATAAAGAGTGCACCTCATCTTCATGAGATAGACGTGCTGAATTGATGAATACCATTGATTCTCTATGCAGAGTCGGACCGTGAGTTTAACCCGTGTGTTACTGCCTTACAGAGTCGGACCGTGAGTTTAACCCGTGTGTTACTGCCTTACAGAGTCGGACCGGGAGTTTAACCCGTGTGTTACTGCCTTACAGAGTCGGACCGGGAGTTTAACCCGTCTGCGGAGATGCTGATCGATGAGATCGACGATGAGCAGACGCTGGAGGAGGAGGAGGCGCAGGACAGCGGCGACAGCAACGAGGTCGCCGAGCTGGAGAAGGTCAGTTCCTCTGCTTCCTGTGGTAACTTCATGAGGAGGCAATAACCAGCTGCCTCTCGTGAAGGAGCAGGGATCCTGTTCTGTCAGTTTAAGTTATAACCGTCCTTCGGCCTGACACACACAGGCAGGCACATGGCAGCATCTGCTTCTGAATTAGAATTTGTTGACTGGTGTTTTTTTTTTCATCATTTTAAATGGGCACAGATTTCACAATATATTTAATGCAAAGCAGATGTGCTTGCATCACGAACTTCAGCTGGTATTGCTGCGGTGCATCCAGAGATATGACGGGAGTTATGATAGGAGTTATGTCAGGAGTTATGTCAGGAGTTATGTCAGGAGTTATGTCAGGAGTTATGTCAGGAGTTATGTCAGGAGTTATGTCAGGAGTTATGTCAGGAGTTATGTTAGGAGTTATGTTAGGAGTTATGTTAGGAGTTATGTTAGGAGTTATGTTAGGAGTTATGTTAGGAGTGTGTCTGAAAAGTGTCTGTTTGGCAGGAGGGTGACATGCCGTTGGAACAGCTGCTGGCCATGTATGGCTATTCTGATGACGGGCCGCACCCCCCCAGCAGTGACGGGGAGCCTGACTTCCCGCCGCCGGACCTGACGCTAGACAAGGAGCAGATCGCCCGCGACCTCCTGCCGGACGAGACGCCCGAGGACCGCGCAGCCTCGTCTTCACTCGAGTTCTTATCCAGGCTGGACGGGGAGGGGGAAGCAAACCACAGGACTTTAAGACGTGAGTTGTGAACTAAGCACAGGACCTTTAGACGTGAGTTTTTAACCACAGGATGTTAAGACGTGTTAATGGCCTCAATGTTTTGTATCCTAACTTTTAATTGTTACTTTGTTCATCATGTTGCTTGTAGCGTTGCCATAATGATTGTTGGTGATGTTTTGTAGCGAGAACCAATGGGGAAGGGTACTCTGAAGATGATGATGAGGATGATGAAGATTATGTCCCTGCTGACGACTGGAAGAAGGTAGGAGTTAGAGCTGTGGTGTCTTTGCATGTAGGAGTTAGAGCTGCGGTGTCTTCGCATGTTGGGGTTAGAGCTGTGGTGTCTTCGCATGTTGGGGTTAGAGCTGTGGTGTCTTCGCATGTTGGGGTTAGAGCTGTGGTGTCCTCGCATGTTGGGGTTAGAGCTGTGGTGTCTTCGCATGTAGGAGTTAGAGCTGTGGTGTCTTCGCATGCTGGATTAGGACTGTGTTTAACTCTGTAATGATCGCATGTAAAGGTTTTGTGTGGTGTGGATTAGGACTGTGCTTAACTCGGTAATGATCGCATGTAAAGGTTTTGTGTGGTGTGGATTAGGACTGTGTTTAACTCGGTAATGATCGCATGTAAAGGTTTTGTGTGGTGTGGATTAGGACTGTGTTTAACTCTGTAATGATAGCATGTAAAGGTTTTGTGTGGTGTGGATTAGGACTGTTTAACTCTGTAATGATCGCATGTAAAGGTTTTGTGTGGTGTGGATTAGGACTGTGTTTAACTCTGTAATGATCGCATGTAAAGGTTTTGTGCGGTGTGGATTAGGACTGTGTTTAACTCAGTAATGATCGCATGTAAAGGTTTTGTGTGGTTTGGATTAGGACTGTTAAACTCTGTAATGATCGCATGTAAAGGTTTTGTGTGGTGTGGATTAGGACTGTGTTTAACTCCGTATTGATCGCATGTAAAGGTTTTGTGCGGTGTGGATTAGGACTGTGTTTAACTCAGTAATGATCGCATGTAAAGGTTTTGTGTGGTGTGGATTAAGACTGTGTTTAAATCCGTATTGATCGCATGTAAAGGTTTTGTGTGGTGTGGATTAGGACTGTGTTTAACAGTAATGATGAGCTCGTTGGTGGTGAGACACAGGAAAACAACTGTTCACACTCACAGGAGGAGGGGGAGGGGACAGGATAACGGAGGGGTGAGGGGCTGGGATAACGGGGGGAGGGGGAGGAGGGGTGAGGGGCTGGGATAACGGGGGGGGAGGAGGAGGAGGGGTGAAGGGCTGGGATAACGGGGGGGGAGGAGGGGTGAAGGGCTGGGATAACGGGGGGGAGGAGGGGTGAGGGGCTGGGATAACGGGGGGAGGAGGGGTGAGGGGCTGGGAAAACGGGGAGAGGAGGGGTGAAGGGCTGGGATAACGGGGGGGAGGAGGGGTGAGGGGCTGGGATAACGGGGGGAGGAGGGGTGAAGGGCTGGGATAACGGGGGGGAGGAGGGGTGAAGGGCTGGGAAAACAGGGGGAGGAGGAGGAGGAGGGGTGAAGGGCTGGGATAACGGGGGGGAGGAGGGGTGAGGGGCTGGGATAACGGGGGGAGGAGGGGTGAAGGGCTGGGATAACGGGGGGAGGAGGGGTGAGGGGCTGGGATAATGGGGGGAGGAGGAGGAGGGGTGAAGGGCTGGGATAACGGGGGGAGGAGGGGTGAAGGGCTGGGATAACGGGGGGAGGAGGGGTGAAGGGCTGGGATAACGGGGGGAGGAGGGGTGAGGGCCTGGGATAACGGGGGGGGGGGGGGGAGTAGGGGTGAAGGGCTGGGAAAACGGGGCAGAAATACTGAAGTTGTTGTGCTGTTTCCCGCAGGATATCCAGGTGGGGCCGGACTACCAGGCCAAAGTCCCGGCCGGCCTGTCTGCGTACGACGAGTCCAAACCCGTCCCGTACGACAGCGAGGACAGGCTGCTGTGGGACCCAACCCAGCTGGACGACAAGCAGGGTGAGTTTGTGTTCGTGGGCAGGGGTGAGGGGGGTACATGTGTTGTGTGGGGGGGTGCATGTGTGTGTGTGTGTGGGGGGGGGGGGTGCGTGCGAGTGTGTGCATGTGTATGTGCATTTCTGTGCATGTTTTTGTGTGCATATGTTTATATACAATCTATCGTTTGTTCCAGTGGAAAGCTACTTGGACGAGTACGCCTCCCTGGCCCCGGGGTCTCCGGGAATGGGCGCGGTCCCGGCTGGGGGCCATGTACGGGACGACGAACAGGTAAACCAGCAACCATCTTGTTGCAAATCATGGATACTTTTGTACACTTTTCTGAAAACTTTCAACAAATTGATGCTGCTTGTCACCATGTGCAGTGGCTGTTCCTGAACGTTTGTTTATTTATTTTGTTGTTTGTTGTTGCCAGGCGCTGTTCCTGTTGATGCAGTGTGAAGGTGACTTCCAGGAGGCGCTCAGAAGGAAAAGGATGCAGTCCGTCAGCCCTGCCAGTAGGTGGCGCTGCTGTGATGGAAGGATGTGCCTGTGGTTTAACTGCTGTGATGTGCATGAAATGATGTGCCTGTGGTGTAACTGCTGTGATGTGCATGAAATGATGTGCCTGTGGTGTAACTGCTGTAATGGAAGGATGTGCCTGTGGATTACCTGCTGTAATGGAAGGATGTGCCTGTGGATTACCTGCTGTAATGGAAGGATGTGCCTCTGGTTTAACTGCTGTAATGGAAGGATGTGCCTGTGGATTACCTGCTGTAATGGAAGGATGTGCCTGTGGTGTAACTGCTGTAATGGAAGGATGTGCCTGTGGATTACCTGCTGTAATGGAAGGATGTGCCTGTGGTGTAACTGCTGTAATGGAAGGATGTGCCTGTGGATTACCTGCTGTAATGGAAGGATGTGCCTGTGGATTACCTGCTGTAATGGAAGGATGTGCCTGTGGATTACCTGCTGTAATGGAAGGATGTGCCTGTGGATTACCTGCTGTAATGGAAGGATGTGCCTGTGGATTACCTGCTGTAATGGAAGGATGTGCCTGTGGATTACCTGCTGTAATGGAAGGATGTGCCTGTGGTTTAAGTGCTGTAATGTGCAGGGAAGGATGTGCCTGTGGTGTAACTGCGCGCGCGTGTGTGGTTTAACTGTGTGTGCATGTGTGTGTGTGCGTGTCTGTACGTGTGTATGTGTGTATAATCCTGCCTGTGTCCCCTGCAGCTGAGGAGAGTTTGTGGGGGGAGAAGTTGATGTGTGTGTGGGTGCGTGTGTGTGTCCTTGTACATGTGAGTGAGTGTGTGTGCGTGTATGTGTGTATAATCCTGCCTGTGTCCCCTGCAGCTGAGGAGAGTTTGTGGTCAGAGGAAGACTGTCGGAACTTTGAGAGTGGGCTGAGGATGTACGGCAAGGATTTCCACATGATACAGAAAACCAGGGTGAGCACTTTTAACTTCTTCACTTACTCAAACTCACTCTTTCACTCACTCACTCACACTAACTCACTAACTCACTAACTCACTAACTCACTCACTCACTCACTCTAACTCACACACACTCACTCTTTCACTTTCACTTACACTCACACACACTCACTCTTTCACACTAATTCACACACACTCTTTAACTCACTGACTAACTCATACACACACTCTTTCACTCACTCACTCACTGCTGATGTAGTCTGTTGGAGGTCTCAGATTCACATGAATTGTTTGTTTGTTTGTTTGTTAGCTGCCGATGAAGTCCGTAGGAGACCTGGTCCATTTTTACTACCTGTGGAAGAAGACGGAGAGACACGACATGTTCGCCAACCACGCCCGGCTCGGCAAGAAGAAGTACAACTTCCACCCCGGCGTGACGTAAGTTTGATGTCTGTTCGACGGGATGGTCTGATTATCTCTTTTATAATGCACAACCAGTAGTTTCTTTCTTTCTTTGTTTCTTTCTTTGTTTCTTTATTCGAAAGACAAGCTTTTGAATTATGAACAGTTTCCTTGTCGATCATCTTACAATGCCCCCCACCCAGGGACTACATGGACAGGCTACTGGATGAGAGCGAGAGCCAGGCCTCATCTCGAGCCTCCAGCCCAAACTTCAGCTCCAGTCTGAAGCACAAACATCTGCTCAGCAGCATGGGCTCCAGCGGGTCGGGTTACATCCCCTCACTCGCCGACTTTAACACAGGTAAGGCTCAAGTATAGATAAATAAAAATAAATTAACTGGAAAAAATTGAGAATAAAAATTGAGTTACATCCCCTCACTCTATGACTTGAACACGGGTAAGGCTCGGGTTACATCCCCTCACTCGCCGACTTTAACACAGATATAAGTTAAGGCTTGAGGTCCAGGCCCTCTGTTCTGCAGAGTTACAGCAGACCTGCTGTTCTGCAGGGTTACAGCAGACCTGCTGTTCTGCAGGGTTACAGCAGACCTGCTGTTCTGCAGGGTTACAGCAGACCTGCTGTTCTGCAGAGTTACAGCAGACCTGCTGTTCTGCAGGGTTACAGCAGACCTGCTGTTCTGCAGGGTAACAGCAGGCCTGCTGTTCTGCAGGGTTACAGCAGACCTGCTGTTCTGCAGGGTTACAGCAGACCTGCTGTTCTGCAGGGTTACAGCAGACCTGCTGTTCTGCAGGGTTACAGCAGACCTGCTGTTCTGCAGGGTTACAGCAGACCTGTTGTTCTATAGTTTTCAGCAGACCTTCTGTTGTTTTGCAGGCACCCCAACGATCCCTGTCATCGACCCCAACCTGGCGACCTCCAGCGCAGGTGGATTTGACCTTGACGGGCTGGGAATCCAGGCGCTCAGCTCCCTACTTAACAACGACCTTGGGGGAAATGACCTCCTGGAAGGACAGCCGCTGAAAAAGTTCAAGTCCGACCCGGAGGCGAACGGGGGTTTACACGCGAGCTCCCGTGCTAACCACATATTTGACGATGGGGAGGGGGGTGGCAAGCAAGGTCATGAAGTGACCTTTACAGGGATCAGCACGGCTGCCATGGCAACCATCTCGTCCTCCGGCCTGCACACGGAGAGCCTGCTGATGACGAGTGCGCTGCGGCCCAGCACAGCCAAGAGTGTGGAGTCCTGCAGTCAGTAATGTTAGCCAGGGGGGAGGGGGGAAACACGTTACCTCGCGGGCAGCCGAGATGTACATATGTGAATAACACGGCTTCCCACAGACAAGTGTTACAGGGCAGGGGAGGACAGACAGGAACCAACCAGACAAATATCTAGACCTCGGAGCACCTGACTAGAAATAGGACAGCCTTCTTTCATCTTGGGTTCAACTAAGTTCTCAGAAAACAGCTGAACTTCCCAGAATGTCTTCATCTGTAGGCTTATTTGGGCATTTATGAACATTGCCACATACTTTGCTACCTTACTTTGCTGCAAGTAATGAAACTGGCAACATGTAGGCACAACGTTAATTATAACTGGCAACATGTAGGCACAACCGGCAACATGTAGGCACAACTGGCAACATGTAGGCACAACTGGCAACATGTAGGCACAACTGGCAACATGTAGGCACAACTGGCAACATGTAGGCACAACTGGAAACATGTAGGCACAACTGGCAACATGTAGGCACAACTGGCAACATGTAGGCACAACTGGCAACATGTAGGCACAACTGGAAACATGTAGGCAATATGACAATTTATCCGTAAACAGAGAACCTGCAGTTATGTCATTTTCAACATGAATATTGTTTATAAATGCTCGTATGTTCAGTCGAGATGATTTGTGGATATTTAAAGCTGTTTTCTGAAGAACTTAGCCATTCTTGTTTAAGAATGCCCTTTAGTTTTTCAATTTAAAACTTGAACTTTTGGCATTGTCCAGAAGATGATTTTGCAGATGTCCTGACACTGATTATGGAATTACTTAAGTTAATAAATGTGGCCCTCTTTAGGAAGAAACAAAATCAGTATTTACGATAAGATGAGCTGTGCAACTTTGTAAGATGTGTGGCATAATTCTGTGCTTTGTTGATTCAGAGTTTTTTGGGTGGGGTCTGACATTTACCCACCAGCATGTCTCATTATGTAGGAAACAAACATCACAGAAGGTCAACAGTTAGTCTGAAAACTAAAGCACTGTTATAAGACTATGAAAGGCTATAGTGACAGGGTTTTTTCCACCCACCAAACATGGCCGCCAAAAATGGCCCACCAACCATGACCCATAACAAAGTCTTTTACATGGGGTCCTGGGTTCTGTGTAAAATTTTGGTTCGAATGTTGGGGATAATTTCGGCTGGCTGGTCTTAACCCCATCTTAAGTCAGGAGAACCTAGAAACATTCTGGCCCAGGTAAAATTATTATCTACAAATATAATTGAGAAAACAAATTAAGTTAGGTTAATGGGATAAGATTGATTAAGAGTGAATATTTCTTCACTACAAATGTTCATGTCTGCAATTGTTTTGTATTTCGTATTTTGTACTAGTATGTCAGTATATTGTTGACCGCATATTCTTGTGTTTCTACAATGGGCTGTTTTAGCTGGTTCTTCCTAGGTTTTAGTATATGTATGTAAATTGTAGTGTCACTGTAGAAAGCTAGGCTGTTTTTTTTTCACCTAAACTCGTTTCTGTGACAGGACTTTGTTTGATATTTAAAATGAAGCAGATGAAAATTATGGAAAAATATGCAAAAAGAGAAGACCTTTATTTTAGTAACTGTACATAGAAGAGAATGTGGAAGAGGTCTGAAAGAGGAAACCAAAAATGCTGATGTGTACATTTTACTGTAGGTGAAATTTGCTCCTGTAGAGAAATAGTCTGCAGTTTTCTTACTCGAACATGGCTAGTTGTAAATGCTGATGGTGCTGATCATGAACTTATGCTAAGGTAGAACACCGCGAACCAAGCACAGGTTAAAGGTGAACTGAAGACAGGTTAAAGGTGAACCAAGGACAAGGTACTGTGGAGAACCCTTGTGCGAATTAGGACCACAAACCGTGGAGAACACTTGTACCATTACTTTCATTCCAAGCAATAGCTCACTCACTGACATGTGGTCTGTTCTGCAGGCGCTGTTTGGGCGCTTCACGGTATTGTTCTATTAGATCTGTCAGGAAATGGTTATATTTTACTTTGTGAAGTTAAGCTAAACACCCCCACTTTTCCTGACTGTAAGAAATGTCATTTCCAAGTGTTCAAGCTGTGAAGAGTTGTAATGAGAGAGTGTACACCTGGCTGTAATACTTCACCTTTTTGTATCCCTGGGTCCACAGGATTCACTGTCGAAATATCCACCTTTTTCTTGCTTTGAATCAGATGTTCTCAGACAGTAGAACTGATGCGTTGGGTTCGGCCATCATGATGAACTTTGACCTGTCTTGGGTGTAGCAAAATCTCATTATGACCTGGTACCATGTACAAACTTAAATAACTAGATTTTACCTGTACAAGTCAGATTTTAATGGACTTCAAGGAAAAGTAGCCTTATAACCACATTTGTACAGTCTGAGCTGCAGTCAACTTAAACTAGAAAATGAGGAACTGTAGCCACTGTACCAATAGTGTTACACTGTAGTACAGGAACTGTAGCCACAGGACCAACGTTGTTACACTGTAGCACAGCAGCTGTAGCCACAGGACCAACGTTGTTACACTGTAGCACATAGTCAGGTACTGTAGTCTACAGGAGCAATGGAGGGCCAATAAACTAGCCTTCAACAGGCACCACCGGAGAATCGTCTTGCACTGAATTTGTATGTGTATGTCTAGCAGTGAACGTGTAGGCATGTTCGCTCGTGTGAGAATGGCGGTACCAGTAGCTAAAGGTACGTGCGCTCGTGTGAGGAGGGCGGGAGCTGAAGGCACATTCACTCGTGTGAGGAGGGCGGTAGCTAAAGCTACGTGCGCTCGTGTGAGGAGGGCGGGAGCTGAAGGTACGTGCGCTCGTGTGAGTAGGGCGGTAGCTGAAGGTACGTGTGAGACTAAACCTTCACGACTGTAATAAACAAGACAACCACACAAGCTGAACAGCAGATCTTTACTCAGAAAAAAGAATCCCACGCACCGTCTGTACAAAAAATGTAAATATTACCTTACGGGTAGAAAGCTTCTTAACATACCCTTACATGACTTCAAAAGCTCATGCTTTGTTGTCACATTTTGTTCCTGTTTCACAACGTAGCCCTAGAATCAAACATGGTAATCATCGCTGAGGGCCCCAGCAAGCCTGAGCGCAGGTTCTCAGGGAGGTTTCTGTAACGCCATCATTATCAATCCACAAACTCACGTCAGCGTCAAGGTAAACTTTATTGTATACATGTATACACAGCACACACTGCAACCCAAATTAGAATGGCACCAGCTTAAACATGAAGTCTCTGATGTTTTCTACTATGTGCAGGCTCGCGTAAAAAATCCCTGAACATCAGTGTATCTGTATCTGTATCTATATAGCCGGTATAACCGCCATTAGGCGTAACACACCAGCTTCGCAGGCACGCGGCGCGGCAGCAGCTGGTCATATTACACCGAACGGTCTGTTACACCTAGTCTTTGCATATCTGACTGCAACCGTTCTTTAAAGCTACTTAGTGAGGAAGCTCCTACAGTACTTGATGACAACGAGTTCCATTCTACTATGGTTCTCGTGTGGCTTGTTTTACTGTCTGTAGTTCAGTCAGGCATCAGCACTTCTCGTCGTCGTCCATATTTGTTCGTTTACTGGTGCCATCAGTGCGTGTTGTCCGCCTTTGTGACCGGCGACGGGAATGCCCCCTCGTCGTACCCCCACTCCCACGGTGCAGTTCCAGGACATCAGTCCGTGTTGTCGCCCCTTGTGACGCCCTTTGTGACGGGCGACGCGTCGTGCTCGTCCCACTCCCACCTGCGCACGGTGCAGTCCCAGGACACGCTGAGAATCCGAGGCGCGAACGGGTGCCACGAGACGTCGCGCACGCACGACCTGTGCCCCCTCAGCCTGGCCGCGACCGCCCCCGTCAGCACGTCGTACACCACGATGTCGCCCGTGGCGCTGCCGCTGTAGATGAACCGCTGGCCCGTGGTGAAGTCCGGCGAGAAGTAGCACCTGATGAGCGTCCGCAGCACCACGTGCCCCGCGTACGTCATGACGGCCGTGTCGCCGGGCAGGCGCTGCGCGGTGAGGCGGTCGGAGGGCGTCCGCTGCCAGCGGTAGTCCCAGCGGTGCAGGCCGCGCAGCCTGCCGAGGGAGGGCTTCACGCTGGCGGGGGGTGAGAGTTTGCGGATGTCCCAGAGCTTGATGGTCTGGTCCTTGGAGTTGGAGATGAGGAAGCGGCTGTCGCCGCGGGAGTGGATGTGCGTGATGCCGTCGAAGTGGCCGAGCAGGATGCCGACCTCCCGCGGGTTCTCCTCGCGCAGCATGCGCCGGTCCCACACCTTCAGCAGCCCGTCGTCGCCCCCCGAGAACAGGATCTGCGACGACGCGTCCGCGAACGTCACGGCGTTGGCGTCGTTGCTGTGGCTGTGGATGCAGAGCGTCCTCTCCTGGCGGCGCCGGTCGAACACGTACAGACACCCGTCGTTAGCAGCGCCCATGATCTCGCTGTCGTCGTGCGAGAACGTGAGCGAGAAGACGCACGAGGCGAAGCCGTCGTGGGAAAACGGCAGCTGGTGCACGCTGCCCTCCTTCTTCTGCACCTCGCAGACGTAGATGCTGTCGGCCCAGCCGGAGTACACCACGTAGCGCCCGTCCGAGCTCAGCGCCGTGTCCAGGATGCTCCACTCGATGTTGGGCGCCTGGACCGTCCTCTTCAGGCGGAAGCCGCCGCGGCGCGTGTCGTACACGCGGATCCGCTGGTCCTGGCAGGCCGTCAGGAAGACGTTCCCGTCGCGCGAGTACTGTCCGCAGAAGGCCTTGTAGCCGTACTTGGCCTGGAGGTAGGGCGCGTTGGGGACGAACCTGGAGCCGACGGAGGCCCGATGCCCCGGGGAGAAGCCGGGGCTCCGCTGACACAGGCCCTGCTCCCGCCGGAGCAGCAGCTGCGGGACGGTCCTGCCCGTGACGTCGCCGTGCCGGTGTCCCACTCTCCCCAGCCGGCGCAGCGCCACCTGGCGGAAGCTGCTGTCCTGCAGGCGGGACGTGTCGCACACCTGCGGCCGCAGCGACAGACCCGGCTCCTCCAGGAAACTCGCCCAGTCCAAGTTGCCGGGATCCTCCAGGTCAAACTCACTCCCATCCGAGCCAGAAGCGGAGTCGAACTCGGAGCTCCAGTCTTCCAGGTCAAAACCCCAAATTGGCTCATCCTGTTCTTCTGACATGGCGGACCCTTCGCCTTCTCAGAGCCAGCCGGAGTCTTGGTCTTTCCTACAGGCGGGCGATCTTAGATCCCGGGATCTGGCGGAACAGCAGCGATCGCACCAACAGCCGGGCGGACGACTGAACCATGCAGTAGCGAGGAGTTAACGCCGCTGCCGTTTTTACTGATGTTTGAAGTCGCTCTGTCCGGCAAACTGTTGTTATCGGATCCACCTTCCGGGTCCGCTCCAAAAATGTGCCGTGACCTTTGGCCTCAGAATATACCAATGTTATATAATAGAGAGGTCTTATTTATAAATACAAGTTACGTACTAAGTTACTCAAATGTATACATTTTAAACATGAAAACTATAATATATGTGATTTGTAATCCAAAAATCGAGAAAACCGTGGTATTATATATCATATTTTAACAATCACAAAAACTGCTTACCCCCCGGCTGTACATGGTGTCTTCTTGGATAAACATTTACCCCAAAATGGCGGCCGTAACGGCGAGGAAAGCAGGATTTGTTATTATCTCCATGGTTTTGTAGGACTTGCCTCCTAAATTCGGAGCGGACCGGCGATGGCTGACAGCAGCGGAAGGTGCGAACAAACCAGTGAGTACCAGAGTGAATCAGAGTGAATACCAGCGTGAACCAGAGTGAGTACCAGAGTAAACCAGAGTGAGTACCAGAGTGAGTACCAGGGTGAGTACCAGAGTGAGTACCAGAGTAAACCAGAGTGAGTACCAGGGTGAGTACCAGAGTGAGTACCAGGGTGAACCAGAGTGAGTACCAGAGTGAGTACCAGAGTGAGTACCAGAGCGAGTACCAGAGTAAACCAGAGTGAGTACCAGAGTGAGTACCAGAGTGAGTACCAGAGTAAACCAGAGTGAGTACCAGAGTGAGTACCAGGGTGAGTACCAGAGTGAGTACCAGAGTGAGTACCAGAGGGTGAGTACCAGAGTGAGTACCAGAGAGGAAGATTTGAGACAGTAATCAGGCAGGACGGTGCCACTCAGGTATGGGTGATGCAGACCACAGGTATAGGTGATGCAGACCGCAGGTATGGGTGATGCAGACCGCAGGTATGGGTGATGCAGGCCGCAGGTATGGGTCACCGTCAGATGCAGGCCGCAGGTATGGGTGATGCAGGCCGCAGGTATGGGTCACCGTCAGATGCAGGCCGCAGTGTGATTAAGATTCACATGTTCAGGTATGGGTGATGCAGACCACAGGTATAGGTGATGCAGACCGCAGGTATGGGTCACCGTCAGATGCAGACCGCAGGGTGATTAAGATTCACATGTTCAGGTATGGGTGATGCAGACTGCAGGGTGATTAAGATTCACATGTTTTGGCCTCTTTGTGAAGGTATTATAATTATATAAAAGAATTCTAACTTCTGCTTTATTGGTTACAGCAGTCTGTCCTTTGTGTTTGTTTTGCATCAGTGTCTCAAGGCAAAACACAGTTTCACAAAGTTTCATGGCATGGCCTAGTGGCGTAACAGCAGGTTTGGCCCAGAACCCAGTGGTCCAGGGTTCTAATCCCCTGACATGCCACAACGTTGTGCCTTTGGAAAAGGCACTAAACAAGAATTTCCTCACTTCAATCAGGTAGAGATGAGCTCCTATCTTTGATAGAGATGTCCAAATCGGACAGGACGTGGAATGGAGGTCCCGTGTTCGAAAAGATCCTCACCCAAGCATGTAAAATAACCCACCACACTTATCGAAAAGAGTAGGGGTCCTTCCCGGTGTGAGTGGATCAAATAAATCCCCAAATATGCAGCTTGTACTCTTCAGTACAAACCTTGTGTGTTACGCAATGTGGCGGTTTATCGGTCATGCAATACAAACAAACTCATAACCTCGGGAGATTTATGTTTTCTGTCAAATAATTGCTACCACTATCTCCCCTCTCTCTGTAAAATTTTTCTTCATCAATTTGACAATAATTCACTAAAGAGAATCACAACTTGTACGGGACAGCTGTAGCCACTCCTCTTGTCCTTTCCTGTTGCAGACAACCCCAGGAAGAGAAAGTGTGAGTCCGCCCTGCCCAACCAAACAGGCACCAAGTGTGCTGTGGAGGACGGCTTCTCCTGGTGGACCTGCCTGATGCTGGGGATGCCGTATGAGAAATCTCAGCCGCATTCAGTGCCTGTCAAAAACTCCCACAACTGTTGAGTCAGCTGGACTGGGCTGTTAGCTTGTTCGCATATTGCTAGTTAGATTTTTAAAAGATAACTGTTGGAAGTGTTCTCAGGAAATTATAATAGTAAACTTTATATCTTTTTACTTTGTCAGATACAGTCCGAGAACTGAGGCCCTCAGGGAGTTTGAAGGATTCTGTTTTGCATCAGAACGTCTTCCAAAAAACATTTGAAGTGTTCCAGGAGCAATTGATATTCAAAATTCTATGAGAAATCGAATGTTGTGTAAGTTCACCCTGATAAGTTTAGAAAACTTGATGTGACAGCATTTTTTGTGTGTGTGTGTACTTTGGAGTTAAAAAAAATCAAATGCAACATTCCTTGCTTTCTGACCATACTATCATTTGTAAAATTAGTCTCCAAAATTCAAAGATGTATCAACCTGTATATACAAACTTCCAGACTAAATTCAAGAAGTAAAGCCTAGGCCTACTATTAGTAGAAGACGTTTGTCCTGCAAGAAGCTTGAGAAGACTTTTTTGGGGTGGGGGGTGTCCTCAGATGGAGAACTCAGATCTGCCTCCAGCTGTCACTCAAAAAGCTTCTCCTAGCAACTGTCATGTGACTGCAGGAGCTGGCTGTGATTGGCCACCGGAGCCTGCGAAGCCCCTGCCCAGTGACTGCTGTGGAGGTGGGCGTGTCTCTCCTAGCAACTGTCATGTGACTGCAGAAGCTGGCTGTGATTGGCCGGTGGAGCCTGAGAAGCCCCTGCCTAGCGACTGCTGTGGGGGCGGGTGCGTCCCGTGTGTGATGGACATCTATGCAGAGGAGATGAGGCTGTGGCAGGAGGAGTACCGTTCTCTCAGGGAAGGGAAACGCACGGCGCAGGAGAGCAGGGATCCTCACACTGTGAGTGCAGCTTACATGTTTATTCCCTAACACTGTGAGTGCAGTTAACATGTTTATTTCCTCCCACTGTGAGTGCAGTTAACATGTTTATTTCCTCCCACTGAGAGTGCAGTTTACATGTTTATTTCCTCACACTGTGAGTGCAGTTTACATGTTTATTTCCTCCCACTGTGAGTGCAGTTTGCATGTTTATTTCCTCCCACTGTGAGTGCAGTTTGCATGTTTATTTCCTCACACTGTGAGTGCAGTTTATATGTTTATTTCCTCGCACTGAGAGCAGTTTACATGTTTATTTCCTCCCACTGTGAGTGCAGTTTACATGTTTATTTCCTCGCACTGAGAGCAGTTTACATGTATATTTCCTCCCACTGTGAGTGCAGTTTGCATGTTTATTTCCTCACACTGTGAGTGCAGTTTACATGTTTATTTCCTCCCACTGTGAGTGCAGTTTATATGTTTATTTCCTCGCACTGAGAGCAGTTTACATGTTTATTTCCTCCCACTGTGAGTGCAGTTTACATGTTTATTTCCTCCCACTGTGAGTGCAGTTTACATGTTTATTTCCTCCCACTGTGAGTGCAGTTTTCATGTTTATTTCCTCCCACTGTGAGTGCAGTTTATATGTTTATTTCCTCGCACTGAGAGCAGTTTACATGTTTATTTCCAGCACCAGAAGTGTTGTGTACAGTAGGGTAGTTATATTATCCATTTACTGTCTGTTTACTATCAGGGCTGCAATTACCCAGTGCAGAATCTCTATTGTAGACAAGTTTTTGACACAGAAAAACTGATTACATCTGAAACAGAATTCACACCTTGGAAGATTTTCTGAGACCTTCCACTCGCAACACCGGACCTGGAGCAAAAAGACTGTATGATTGGTTGGTTGATTTATTGACTGATTGACTGCTTGATTATTCTCCAAGGAGAGGCTTCGATCCAGAGGGTTAGTTTTGTCCGGGATTTCTTACGTAAGATCGTAGTCTCTGCTTGGAGAATATTGCTTGATTGACTGATTGATTGACTGGTTGATTGATAATTTGATGATTGACTGCCTTTAGGCTGGGCCTGTGCTGAGTCCAGACAAGTACACCGCCTTCAGATTAGAGAACATCCAGAAGCTGACCTTTGACACGACCTCTGACACATATGTGTTCAGGTTCCACATTCCTGGTGACAGGCGACTCGGGTTAGCCGTGGGACAGCACATCATCTTAAGGTACAGCACATCATCTTAAGGTACAGCACATCATCTTAAGGTACAGCACATCATCTTAAGGAACAACACACAATCTTAAGGTACAACACACCATCTTAAGGAACAACACACCATCTTAAGGTACAGCACATCATCTTAAGGTACACCACATCATCTTAAGGAACAACACACCATCTTAAGGTACAGCACACCATCTTAAGGTACAGCACACCATTTTAAGGTACAGCACATCATCTTAAGGTACAGCACACCTTCTTAAGGTACAGCACATCATCTTAAGGTACAGCACATCATCTTAAGGTACAGCACATCATCTTAAGGTACAGCACACCTTCTTAAGGTACAGCACATCATCTTAAGGTACAGCACACCATTTTAAGGTACAGCACATCATCTTAAGGTACAGCACATCATCTTAAGGTACAGCACATCATCTTAAGGTACAGCACATCATCTTAAGGTACAGCACATCATCTTAAGGTACAGCAGTGTAACAGCACATCATCTTAAGGAACAACACACCATCTTAAGGTACAGCACACCATCTTAAGGTACAGCACACCATCTTAAGGTACAGCACATCATCTTAAGGTACAGCACACCTTCTTAAGGTACAGCACATCATCTTAAGGTACAGCACACCTTCTTAAGGTACAGCACATCATCTTAAGGTACAGCGCATCATCTTAAGGCACAGCACATCATCTTAAGGTATAACACACCATCTTAAGGTACAGCACATCATCTTAAGGTACAGCACATCATCTTAAGGAACAGCACACCATCTTAAGGTACAGCACATCATCTTAAGGAACAGCACATCATCTTAAGGTACAGCACACCATCTTAAGGTACAGCACACCTTCTTAAGGTACAGCACACCATCTTAAGGTACAGCACACCATCTTAAGGTACAGCACACCATTTTAAGGTACAGCACATCATCTTAAGGTACAGCACACTTTCTTAAGGTACAGCACATAATCTTAAGGTACAACACACCTTCTTAAGGTACAGCACATCATCTTAAGGTACAGCGCATCATCTTAAGGTACAGCACATCATCTTAAGGTACAGCACATCATCTTAAGGTACAGCACATCATCTTAAGGAACAACACACCATCTTAAGGTACAGCACACCATCTTAAGGTACAGCACACCATTTTAAGGTACAGCACATCATCTTAAGGTACAGCACACTTTCTTAAGGTACAGCACATCATCTTAAGGTACAACACCTTCTTAAGGTACAGCACATCATCTTAAGGTACAGCACATCATCTTAAGGTACAGCACATCATCTTAAGGTACAGCACATCATCTTAAGGTACAGCACATCATCTTAAGGAACAACACACCATCTTAAGGTACAGGACATCATCTTAAGGCACAGCACATCATCTTAAGGTACAGCACACCATCTGACTGTGGTACTGATAGTAGCAGGCTCTGACTGCGGTACTGATTGTAGCATGCTCTGACTGCGGTACTGATTGTAGCAGACTCTGACTGCGGTACTGATAGTAGCAGACTCTGACTGCGGTACTGATAGTAGCAGACTCTGACTGCGGTACTGATAGTAGCAGACTCTGACTGCGGTACTGATTGTAGCAGGCTCTGACTGTGGTACTGATAGTAGCAGACTCTGACTGTGGTACTGATAGTAGCGGGCTCTGACTGCGGTACTGATAGTAGCAGGCTCTGACTGCGGTACTGATTGTAGCATGCTCTGACTGCGGTACTGATAGTAGCGGGCTCTGACTGTGGTACTGATAGTAGCATGCTCTGACTGCGGAACTGATAGTAGGAGAATTTGACTGTGGCACCGATAGTAGCAGACTCTGACTTGTTATGTCGTTTGTTCAGGGGGTCAGTGGCCAGCAGGTCAGTGACCCGACAGTACACTCCCATCAGCCCACTGGACGCCAGAGGCCACTTCGACGTGTTGATCAAGGTGAGCTGGTCATGTGATCAAGCTGAACTGGTCATGTGATCAAACTGAGCTGGTCATGTGATCAAACTGAGCTGGTCATGTGATCAAACTGAACTGGTCATGTGATCAAACTGAGCTGGTCATGTGATCAAGCAAAGATGGTCATGTGATCAAGCTGAGATGGTCATGTGATCAAGCTGAGCTGGTCATGTGATCAAGCTAAGGTGTGGAAATGCATCTTGATTGATTTTGGCAGGAAAGATTAGATGATGTAATGCATGATACAAAGGTTGGATAATGCAATGTGCTGTATTGTATATAATTATGAAGATGAGAATTTTTATGGCTGTTATACCATCAGTTTATTCCCATATTATCTTAGCAATTTTTTGTTTACTGATGTTTTTTCGTGTTTGACAGGTTTATCAGACAGGTGTGATGTCCAGGTACGTGCGCACCTGGCAGGTGGGAGATATGGTGGAGTGGAGAGGGCCCTTCGGAACTTTCACTTACCGAGCAAACCAGGTGAGGGGAACTTTCACTTACCGAGCAAACCAGGTGAGGAGAACTTTCACTTACCGAGCAAACCAGGTGAGGAGAACTTTCACTTACCGAGCAAACCAGGTGAGGAGAACTTTCACCTACCGTAGTTTGTAGTGATGAGTTATTTATCTAATCTTTATGTCATTGACACTAGTCACTGCATTGACCTCTGACCTTTCCAACAGTATCGCCATGTGGTGATGGTTGCCGCGGGAACAGGGATCACGCCTATGCTGCAGGTTGCTAGGCGTGTCCTTGGTAACGAGGAGGATGAGACGCTGGTGAGGCTGCTGTACGCCTGCCGACGGTACCAAGACCTTCTCCTTAAAGACGTTCTGGACAACCTGGCGGCTTTCTGGAACTTCTCTGTGTCCTACTACCTCAGTCAGGTACATTCGTTTTGGAAACATTAGCCTAAGTACGAACATTCAAATTCAGCTGGTGTCTTTGTGTGCTGTGGCATTCATATCTATTTTCCCATCTGGCTGAGCCATTTGAACTAAAGTCTTCAAGGCAAAGTGTCAGTTTTCAGATCGACCTTTTCTACCCATGAGTTTGTCTAATTGTTGATCTATTTTTGTTCAGGAGGATCAGAAAAATTTCAAACCCAAATACGGAGATGAAATCCACCATGGCCGTGTGGACCAGGCTGTTTTGTCTGCTGAGCTGCCTCCCCCTGGAAGTGGAGTGCTAGTGCTGATCTGTGGAACCCGATCCTTCAACTCAGACATGGAGGAAAGCCTGAAGGCCCTGGGCTTCTCTCAAACAGACATCTTTAGATTCTAACTCAGACATGGAGGAAAGCCTGAAGGCCCCGGGCTTCTCTCAAACAGACATCTTTAGATTCTTACCAAGACATTGAGGAAAGCCTGAAGGCCCCGGGCTTCTCTCAAACAGACATCTTTAGATTCTTACCAAGACATTGAGGAAAGCCTGAAGGCCCTGGGCTTCTCTCAAACAGACATCTTCAGATTCTAACTCAGACATGGAGGGAAGCCTGAAGGCCCCGGGCTTCTCTCAAACAGACATCTTCAGATTCTAACTCAGACATGGAGGAAAGCCTGAAGGCCCTGGGCTTCTCTCAAACAAACATCTTTAGATTCTAACTCAGACATGGAGGAAAGCCTGAAGGCCCCGGGCTTCTCTCAAACAGACATCTTTAGATTCTAACTCAGACATGGAGGAAAGCCTGAAGGCCCCGGGCTTCTCTCAAACAGACATCTTCAGATTCTAACTCAGACATGGAGGAAAGCCTGAAGGCCCCGGGCTTCTCTCAAACAGACATCTTTAGATTCTAACTCAGACATGGAGGAAAGCCTGAAGGCCCTGGGCTTCTCTCAAACAGACATCTTCAGATTCTAACTCAGACATGGAGGAAAGCCTGAAGGCCCTGGGCTTCTCTCAAACAAACATCTTTAGATTCTAACTCAGACATGGAGGAAAGCCTGAAGGCCCCGGGCTTCTCTCAAACAAACATCTTCAGATTCTAACTCAGACATGGAGGAAAGCCTGAAGGCCCTGGGCTTCTCTCAAACAAACATCTTTAGATTCTAACTCAGACATGGAGGGAAGCCTGAAGGCCCCGGGCTTCTCTCAAACAAACATCTTCAGATTCTAACTCAGACATGGAGGAAAGCCTGAAGGCCCTGGGCTTCTCTCAAACAGACATCTTCAGATTCTAACTCAGACATGGAGGAAAGCCTGAAGGCCCCGGGCTTCTCTCAAACAGACATCTTCAGATTCTAACTCAGACATGGAGGGAAGCCTGAAGGCCCCGGGCTTCTCTCAAACAGACATCTTCAGATTCTAACTCAGACATGGAGGAAAGCCTGAAGGCCCTGGGCTTCTCTCAAACAGACATCTTCAGATTCTAACTCAGACATGGAGGGAAGCCTGAAGGCCCCGGGCTTCTCTCAAACAGACATCTTTAGATTCTAACTCAGACATGGAGGAAAGCCTGAAGGCCCTGGGCTTCTCTCAAACAAACATCTTCAGATTTTAATGGTTCCTGCTCTTTTGTGACTAATGCAGCGGACATTTTTAATGTTTTGTAACGTTTTTAACTGGTTGTATTTTGATGATCCTTGAGTTTTACAGTGTAAGGAACAGTTGTTCTAATCCCAGCGGCCTTTGTGTTGTATCTTCCAACATGCTGGTAATAAAGCTGATTCACAAATATACGGCTCACCATCATTTGTACAGTGTGTATGAGAGTGCAGCAAAAAGTGCATGGAAGACTGCGTAGATTATGGTACTAGTATTTATTAGCCCAGATCCAGAACGTAAGTCAGAGTTTTGTGTTACTTCAGAGCTCGAGAAACAAGTTGGAGGTTGACACAACAATTTCAGAAAATTGTTAATTGTTTATCCTGACAACAATGCGTGATACCTATGTCGTCATGGCAACCGTATAATACTCTTCTGTCGTCATCATGGCTGAGTACAGGCAAACAACAACAGGACATTTATGCGTCCGAAAGACGGAAGGAACCGTAAGTAACGGTAGCCATTGTGCACGACTTGTATCATAACAGTTATCACAAATTGAATTCAAGAAAAGCCAGAACTGTTGTTATGCTCTGTGTTATGGAAGGAGCTGCATATTACACATCGGGCTTCGATTATTGTTGATGCCTGGAGAGGAGACCAGACATTCCTAAGGTGTCAGAGGGCAGAAGGACCGTTTCAAGTAAAGAAGCTGTATCACGGGGTTTAGGTTTAGGGGTTAGGGTCAGGATCAGGGTCACGGGCTGTCGATGGAGGTTTGCGGTATACCGATAAGGTGATATATTTCACCTCCCATAACCCTTTATAAGCCTTGTTTCTTGCTTGAAAGTTTCACGATATATTTTTGTTCCAAATTCCAACATGTTATTTTTTTCTTGAATACGATATTCAATAAGCATGTTTGATTTCAATAAAAAAGGTGGCAAGCTTTTCCCTTTCTTATTCTCAGTGCGAACAGAAATCCCTTCGTCCCACCAGGCTGCTCTCCAGGCTAAGAAAGTTGTAGAAACTGTAACAAAATACGATAAACAACCCACTTACTAATCAGCATGAAGGATCTGACATCAATTACATTGTAGATGTCGAAACTTTGCTCGAATAAAGAAGCGACCTCTATTATACGAAATAAAAAGTGCACCCACCAGCTACACCGCGTGGATCAAAAGCGCCGTCAAAGCTACTAGCGATTCAGGTGCAAAGTGCATCTTGAAAAATAGGAGGAAAAGGCCTAGAGGTTATTGACCTTGGTTGGAACACCCCGAAATGGACAATGCAGCCGGTAACGCGAGTGGAGAGGGGCCTTAGAGGGCTGTTTCATTTTCTATAAACATTCGTAAACGGTCTAGGAGTGCAGGTATGCCTCAAAGCGGCCAAAACCCCGCATTGTATATGTAAAATGCATATGTTGAACAGCAACGTCAATATCAGACAATGCAATAGCGGCCTCCAGCGATTTAGGCTCAAAGTGCAACTTGTAAAATAGGAGAGAAAGTCCTAGAGGTTCGTCAGTCTTATACGACTTCCTTACTTTGACTGGATAAGATAAAAGGCTCACGAATGATAACGAATATATTTCAATAAGAAGACTCTATAAAGATTTATCTAGATGATTATATCCAACTTTCTTGGCCAATCAGAGACGCCCCTGACTAACTACCTTATGTAATATTCAAATGTTTCCGCCACTATGACGTCATGATCTCCAGGTGAAACATTCTTGCTGTACAAGCAGTTCCTCGTGAATGGCATGTTGACAAATTCAAACTTTCGACACTCCAAAACTCGCAGTTTCCTCACGTTTTCGCGAAATTTTTTTCAAAAATTGCGAAGAAGGGCTTCTGGAATACCATGGCATGGGCGAGGATGGCCGGATGAAGTTTGTAGAAGAGCTTGGATGAACGGTCCGATGGCAACGGATTGAAAGTGATGCACAGCCATAATGTTACAGGTAGGCTTCTGGAAAATTCTTCTTAGCCTTTTTGACGAAAAAAACAAAGCGTTTCATGTATCGTAACAATATAATGTGGCCAAGAAAATGTGCTTTTTAATCATAAACCTCTTGTATTTTGTATGTTGTCCCCTATTTTTGAAAATGGCAATAGAAAAGTCCCTGAATGTCTGGAAAAAATGAAAGACGGCATTTTGCAAAAAGGGTTAGGGTTTAGGTTAGGGTGTTAGGGTGTTAGGGTGTTAGGGGGTTAGGGTTAGGGTTAGGGTTAGGGTGTTAGGGTGTTAGGGTGTTAGGGGGTTAGGGTTAGGGGGTTAGGGTTAGGGTTAGGGTTAGGGTTAGGGTTAGGGTTAGGGTTAGGGGTTAGGGGTTAGGGGTTAGGGTTAGGGTTAGGGTTAGGGTTAGGGGTTAGGGGTTAGGGGTTATGGGTTAGGGGTTAGGGTTAGGGTTAGGGTTAGGGTTAGGGTTAGGGTTAGGGTTAGGGTTAGGGTTAGGGTTTAGGGTTAGGGTTAGGGTTAGGGTTAGGGTTAGGGTTAGGGTTAGGGTTAGGGTTAGGTATAGAGTAAAATTCGCGTTTCAAAGTTAGTTTACTACGCGGAGGGATATAGCACCGAATCACTCCCCTGGTCTGATCACTTGCGCATTGATTTTTAGGTGGAATTTTGATCATTTCTTTCTCTCGGTTTCTTCTTGAAGGTTGTAGGTTTGTATAAAAGGTGATTTTATCTAACTTTTTAGATAATGTTTTGCTGATTTACTTTTATCTTAAATAAAAAAAATTGACGTATTATTTAGTTAGAAATTCTAAAGTATTTGTTTGATATATAAAGGTCGATGTTTTTTCCTGCGCTTGCATTTGTTAGCGCTCCCTGAATGGGAACGGAAATGGAGATCAACGCTGAAGGATATTCTTGACCTTGGACAGACTTGACCGCTCATTAAGGTATGTTGTTTATTTCTCTTAACGCCTAAGATAATGGCGTAAGGCTTTTAAAACTGCAGTTTTTACTTAGAGCTGTTTTGTTTTGTTATAAAGTTCTTTGTCGTTAGCTATGGACACATGCATTGCGGGGTCAGGCTTTGTGTATCCCGGCGCCATCCTGGCGCTGACTGTTCGCCACATTCTTGCCGCTGACTATTTCCATATGTCGGCATTTCGTGGCGTGTACATGTTGGAAACATATTAGCTGACGAGATTCGACTAACTGCAGATTTTGATGGATACCTTTGATGTTTAAGAGCTGTCTCTGTTCGTCTGGTATTCTATACTTATTAAGATGCCAAAGCATTCAATTATGTTTTATATCTTGGCTATACCGTCTTCCTGTAACGGGAACTTTGCTCGAAAAGTCGTTACTGCTGACTGTTTCTATATTTGGGAAACATTTTCGTGGTTGGGACGTGCCTTTTGCCCTCGTTGACTGAGAGGAGAGAATTTTTTTCTAAATGAGAAGCCTAACGAAATTAATATACTTTATTGTTTTTAGATGTCTGTGTATTGTTTTGTTGGATAGAAATTCGCTTCTATGAATTCTTTGCTTTGTCGTCAGCTTTCCAAGTTATGTCCGTGTCAGGCGTCGTGCATGCTGGCGCTGACCATTCGCCACATTCTTGCCGCTGACTATTTTCATATGTTGGAAACATTTGATTATTGCTTAAAGCACTTAAAGCTATAGTTTTTGCTTAGAGCTTGTGTTTGGAAATAGTTGCCTAACATTAATATATTTATTTCATGCACGCGTTGATGAAGGCTGGTCGATAATGTTTTGATTAGCTCTGTTTTGCGTATTTTGCCTTGTCTTACTCTACTGTGCATTGCGTTGCTTCGCTAGACTTAACTTTACTTTACTTTACTTTGTCCCTTGCATATGAAATTGTATCTGATTTGTCTCTCTTTTTTAATCATTTGTTAGCGCTGTATCAATGGAAATTGAGATCATTACTGGAAGATATTATTGATCTTGGACAATGTTGACCGTTGAGGAAGGTATGTGGATACTTTTCGTAAAGCCTTTTATCATTGCTTAAAGCATTTAAAACTATAGCTTATGCACAGACCTTGTGTTTTGACAAAGTTGGCTAGAGACTGGGGATTCCATTAATGAATTGTTGAAGAAGTCTTGTCAATGGAATCTTATTTAGAGAAAGAGTGCTCCAATCTGGAAAAGACGATTTGAGTCGTGATGGCCAGTGTTTGTTCCATATGTCTTTCTATACCATGTGGTGTTTCCAATTACGTTTTCCGTGTCATAGGGTCACGACTTGGTCTATTGATTGTCTTATATAGATTTTCGGCCTTAGATTTTGTTGAAACTGTGCTAAACTAAGATAGAGAGTTTCCGTTTATTTTCAAGTGAAGGAAAGAAAGGCAGCTGATTTTGATGTGCTTTGAAAAAATATAAAGCGTGCGAGGAATATGAACGCTTGAGACCGGGACTTTGGAATCAAATTTTCTTGTTTGTCATGGGTCAATTAGAATAAGACTGACGAGAGCCTTTTTCGCTATGGACATGTGCATCGCGGGGTCACGCTGCGTGCATCCTGGCGCCATCCTGGCGCTGACCGTTCGCCACATTCTTGCCGCTGACTTTTTCCATATGTCGGCATTTCATGGCGTGTACATTTTTCAGCGTAAACCGGATGAACCCAGTTGGAAACATTTTACTAACTTCAGATTTTGATGGATGGATAGCTTTGATGTTTAAGAGCTGTCTCTGTTCGTCTGGTATTCTATACTTATCTAGATGCCAAAGCATTCAATTATGTTTTATGTCTTGGCTATACCGTCTTCCTGTAACGGGTACTTTGCTCGAAAAGTCGTTACTGCTGTTTCCATATGTGGGAAATATTTTTGTGGGCGATGACGTGTCATTGACACAACGAGTTTAGACATAGTTTCTTGCTTAGGGTTAGGGTTAGGGTTAGGGTTAGGGTTAGGGTTAGGGTTAGGGTTAGGGTTAGGGTTAGGGTTAGGGGTTAGGGGTTAGGGGTTAGGGGTTAGGGGTTAGGGGTTAGGGGTTAGGGGTTAGGGGTTAGGGGTTAGGGGTTAGGGGTAAGGGGTAAGGGGTAAG